>NC_077233.1:86568386-86631681 GCF_027887165.1 Monodelphis domestica
TTCTCTCCTTCTCTCCTTCTCTCCTTCTCTCCTTCTCTCCTTCTCTCCTTCTCTCCTTCTCTCTTTCTCTCTCTCTTTCTCTCTTTCTTTCTTTCTTTCTTTCTTTCTTTCTTTCTTTCTTTCTTTCTCTCTCTCTCTCTCTCTCTCTCTCTCTCTCTCTCTCTCTCTCTCTCTCTCTCTCTCTCTCTCTCTCTCTCTCTCTTTCTCTCTCCCTCCCTCCCTCCCCCCCTCTCTCTTTCATTTTTTTATAGAAGGAATTACTGAAGTCTTCCTGGAGGAGTTGGGCTTTGAAATGTGGGGAAGATTTCAATGAAGAAGAAAGATATTTCCAGGCAAGAAAATGAAGAGAGAGAGAGAGAGAGAGAGAGAGAGAGAGAGAGAGAGAGAGAGAGAGAGAGAGAGGAGGGAAGAGGGAGGAAGGAGAGGGAGAGAAGAGGGAGAAGGAAGAAGAAGGAAAGAGGGAGAAAGAAAGGAAGGGAGAGGGAAAGAAGGAGAGGGGGAAAGGGAGAGACAAAGGGAGAGGGAGAGACAGAGGGGAAGAAAGAGGATGTAGACACAGACACATTTTGGTCATCAACCAAAAGTGTCTTTTGGGGGCTGGAAGGAGGGGCGCAGGGGCCAACCTGATCCTGAGTGCTGGAGAGAAACGGGAAGCTCAGGGACTTTGTGTCCACATACCTCCCTCTCCTGCCCCATGTGGGAACAAGCCCACAGCAGATCCCCCATCAATTCTGGGGACTCCAAGCGTATTAGGGGATAACTTGACAGGCCTGAGAGGGCTTCATGAAACCTGTGGGCATATTCTCACTGAGACTGGGCGCGGCCCTGAGGGACACACACACACACACACACACACACACACACACACACACACACACACACACACACACGACTGGCAGAAGACAGAGTCACAAGGGAGGAGAGACAGGAAGCAGAGATACAAAAATGGATGGAGAAAAGGAGAGAGAAATGGAGAGAGAAAGAAGGATGAAGATACAGAAAGGGAGACAGCCAAGACATGAGGGAAAGTGATGGGAACATCCTCACATTTCCCCAGACCATTTGTCCGGCTCTCTGCCTTGGTCCGATCACCATAGTCTAGCTCGCTGCTCGCTTCTTGCGGGGCGGCTCTCCCCTGCTGGAATGTAAGCTTCATGAAAGCAGGGGATGTGTGGTTTCTTTTACCCTGGAATCCCTCATAAGGAGCACAAAATAGCTGCTTAATATATGTGTATTGAGTGGAACTGGAGATGGGGGACCCCAAATCAAGGCTGCACGGTATTGGGGAGGCTTAGCACAGCTCAGCGTGTTCTCCCAGAGAGCAGCAGAGAGAGGAGCAGAGATCTAAGGGCACCCAGACAGAAAGGGCTGAAGGGAGACGAGGGGAGAGCCAGAGACAAGAGGCACCCGATGGTCTGGTCACTGATAAAGACGGAGCTGAGAGGGGCCGGTCCCCACACACCCCACTTCCAACAAAGCCAGGCCCCGCCGCCTCCTCGTCCCATCCCAGCTCCCCTCCGGCTCCCACAGACAATTCCCAACACCTGGCATTCTGGCTCGTCTCTGTTCCGTCCAGGAGACGTTGAACCAGACTCTATGGGTGCTGTGCCTCCCCCCACCCTGGCCCCAGTCTTTATCCCAGGCTCGCAGCCGTGCGGAGGACCCAACCCACCTTTTCTTCCTTGCCCTGGCCCGTGCGAGCCAGCCAGAGAGGCAGGAGCCAGAGGAGACGTAGCGTGCCAGGGCCAGGCATCGCCAAGCGCTGCAGGAACGCGGCAGCTTCAGGACCGGGGAGAGGGTGGCAGGCAGGGAAGAGGCTCTCTAGGACACAAATGATCCAGAGTGGGGTCGAGGGGAAGTTGCCTGCCTTAAAAATGACACACACACACACACACACACTCACACTCTCACACAAACGCCCAGCCAGTTCACCCCAAACAGGAACCCATCAGGATTTCCTCTTACATATCAGCCGCAAACAGGCGGAAGGAAAATCTCGGCCACTGACCACCAGGAACAGACGGCTCAGGCCCTTGGCAGGTCCGGAGGCTGAGCCCTGAGCGGTCACCCTGGCCGAGCCCCCAGGATGCTGCCGGTGGGTGCAGGAGCAAGAACAACAGGAAGCCCACCCCCACTCTGCATCTCCTGTAGCCCTCCAATGCCACCATGAGGGAGGCCATCCGCATTCCTCTGGGCTATCTGGAGTTCTCTCTTAAGTAGAAATGTCTCTGGGAGGGGATGCTTTAACGGCTTTATGGTTTCCAAACAGTTTCGGTTGTGCCTGACTCTTAGTGAATCCATTTGGAGTTCTCTTGGCAAAGATACTGCCGTGATTTACCCTTTTTCTTCTCCAGCTCATTTTACAGATGAGGAAACGGAGGCAGGCAGGGCGAGGGGACTTGCCCAGGGTCACTCAGCTGGGAAAAGTCTGTGGCCAGATTTGCAACTCAGGAAGCTGAGTCTTCCTGACTCTGGCTCCCAGCCTCTACCGTACCACCTTAGCTTGCATTTAATTGAGGGTGGGGGGAGTCATAGGATCTAAGCCATTGAAAAGTAGGTTTTTACGGATATCTTTGGCTTTTCTGTCGCTTAGATTTCCCAGTGTCCCTTTACCTCGCCTCCTCCTGCCCCAGGAAGTCATCCCTTATGAGAAAGAATTTAGGCTACTACCACCACCACTACTACCACTAGAATGTCTATGTTGCTTTAGGATTTACAAAACACTTTACAAAGATCTCCTTTTATCCCCACCACCTAGGGAGGCAGGCGCTATCATTATCCCCATTTTACCCTTGAGGAAACTGAGGTGAAGGGAGAGCGAGAGCTAGGAAGTGTCAGAGGCGGGAGACGCCTGATGACCAGTCCAACACGGTCCCACCCATTTGGATAGATTTCAAGCTGGAAAGGACACTACAAACCACTGGCCCAAACCTCTTCTTTTACAGAGGATAAAGCTAAAATACGGAAATTCACCCAAGGTTACCCAACTGCAAAGTTTCTGGGGACAGGATTTGAACTCGGGGCTCTGGCTCCATGTTCAACGTCCTTTCTACCAAACCGTGTTGTATGTGAATGGGGGTGGGCAGGGAGGGGGCATTTTACAGATGCAGGACCAGAGCTCTAGGTCAGAAGTCAACATTTGGGTTCTCTCTTTCCAGTTCTCTCTCGAACCGGCTTCTGTGAAGATGATGACGTTGCTTCCACTCAGTTTCTCAGTTTGTGTCAGTTTCCCCATCTTTCAGTCTTGACAAATGTTGATGTTCGGTGCTAATCCAAAGTGAACAGAATCGGGATCTAGAAGGTTTTAGGCAGACTGGCCGGTGATGGAGCCGAGGGGGAAAGTCTAAGAGGGATGAATGAGAAGTTCTCCCTTCGGTTTTTAAATACAAAAGCAACAATCCCGCCCGTGCAAAAAGGGCAGGAGTCTGGCTGATGTAAACAAAGATCTGGGCAGGTGAGTAAACTGAAATTTTGATATGGGTCAATAGCGCGGTGAAGCTTTCTCTTGACTGCTGTTTCTTGGTCTCAAAGAGGACGGGGAAGTCCATGCTCCCTTCCAGCTCGAAGCAGCGTGACTGGCGTCCTTGCTTGGGACCACATCGAGAGCAGCCAGATTTAGAGGGAAAGAGGTGATCGCCCTGTTTGTTTCCTGCGTGGCACGGCTGCCCCCAAGGTTATATTTTTCAATAAAGTTCCGCATTTCCACCCCCCAAAAAATCTCTCCTTCTTAATTTCTTTATTACATTCCCATCTTCCCAATCACCCAGGCTCACCGTCTCGGCGCCCTACTCTCTCTCATCTTCCATATCCAATCTATTGCCAAGCCTCGTTGACTTTGCCTTTGCCACCTCTCTGAAATAAACACACCCGCTTCTCTCCCCTGGCATTGCCACCCCTCCGAGGCAGGCTCTTGTCATCTTCCAGATGGGTGTCTCTCTTCCTCTCAGCTGTCAAAAGGGATCTTCCTAAAATGTAGGTCTAACAGCATCAGCCCTTACTATATAAATGTCGATGGCTTCTTTTTCGGCATCCGTAGCCCTCCATGAGCTAGCCTTCCTGCACCTTTCTAATCATTAAAAAAAAAAAACACAAAAAAAACCACTCTGGGGTCAGCTGGGTAGCTCAGTGGATGTTGAGCCAGGCTTAGAGATGGGAGGTCCTAGGTTCAAATCTGGCCTCAGCCACTTCCTAGCTGTGTGACCCTGGGCAAGTCACTTGACCCCCATTGCCTAGCCCTTACCACTCTTCTGCCTTGGAGCCAATACACAGTATTGACTCCAAGATGGAAGGAAAGGGTTTAAAAAAACAAACCAAAAAAAAAACTCTAACCTTGGCTTAAAATCATATAGGTTTTAAGGCAAAAGAGGGGCAAAAGTTTAGCAATTGGGGTTAAGTGACTTGTCCAAGGTAGCTAGGCAATATCTGAAGTCAGATTTGAACCGAGGTTCAGGAGAACCTGGCCTGGCACTATCTGATCATCCCCAGCTCGCCTCCCTGCCAGGTACTCGGCCAATCAGGGTCAGCAGTCTTCTTGCTGTTTCTCTCAAACAAGGCAGGCTCTGGCCATTTTCTCCAGCCGCCTCCCACTCTCAGAATGCTCTCCCCCTCCTCATGTCCGCCTCCTGGCTTCTCTGAGGTTCTTCAAGTCCCAGCTAAAATCCCGCTGCCTGCCTGTAGGAAGCGTTTCCAGATCTCCGCTCGTTCTAGGGCTTTCCCTCCCCTGCTTATTTCCAAGTTATCCTGTTTGAACATGAGCTTTGCATGCCGTGTCCTCATTACGGTGGGAGCTCCCTGACCGCAAGGACTATCTTTTGTCTTTTTCCTTTTTGTATCCTCAGCCCTTGGCGCAATGCCTGGAATAGTCAGCCCTTAACAAGTGCGCACCGACAGGGTTGCTCTCTTCAGATATCTTACGAGGCGTCATGGAAGGAGGGACCGGAATCTGCCTTCTTGGGGGCTGCCTGTTGATGACCCCGATTGCTGAGGTGAGGGGTACGGGGGCGATCCTTGATCTCTCCACCTTTCCTAACGTGACTGGCCCACATCCTCTTCTGGTTCCATGGGACTTGGTGATGCCTTTTATTTTTATTTATGTATTCATTTTTTAATTAATTGATTGAATCAATTTAGAACATTATTCCTTGGTTACAATAATCACATTATTTCCCTCCCTCCCCTTCCCCCACCCTTCCCACAGCCCATGCCCAATTCCACTGGGTATTACGTGTGTTTGGTGTTTGCATCGGGATGTTCATTCAGAGTCTGCATCCCCAGCCATATCCCCTCGACCATGTACTCAAGCAGTTGATGATGTCTTTTTGTTTTTTTTTTAAACCCTTACCTTCCGTCTTGGAGTCAATACTGTGTATTGGCTCCAAGGCAGAAGAGTGGTAAGGGCTAGGCAATGGGGGTCAAGTGACTTGCCCAGGGTCACACAGCTGGGAAGTGTCTGAGGCCAGATTTGAACCCAGGACCTCCCATCTCTAGGCCTGGCTCTCCATCCCCTGAGCCACCCAGCTGCCCCCTTGATGATGTCTTTTATGCCTTCTCACTCGTGCTGGGAACCTTAGCCTTTGGGTCACCTTCAGTTGGGATTCTATGCACTTTGGGTATTTAGTAAGGAGCATCCTGGTGTGGCAGGTGAGGGTCACAGCAGGCGCCTCCAGGCCATCTCCCTCAATCTCTACTTCTTTTTCGATAGGTTCTTAACGAGGAGTTCATGAATTTAAAAGAATTATAACTATTTCACTAGAATTCATTTCCTTTTTAATGCTACTTACTTTATTTTAAGCATTAAAGATTGTGACGAAGACGCTTCTTATTGCCCAAAGGGTTCATGGCACCAAATTCTTAATTCTGAGCCCAGCCAAAGTGATCGAACAAGGCCGAAGTAGAGACAAACGGGCTTATTCTGACCGCCTGCCGCACTCTGGGCAACGTGCGATTTTTATCCGTTTCACTTTTTTTTCTGTTCAGACTTTTCAGAATCAACCCAAGTCTCATGAAGGCCGCCCTGTAGTACCGCTCTTTGAGATTTTAAGCCCATCCTCGGTTTCCTTTGTGATCCCACATATTTGGTTTTCTACTCCTACACACAAAGGGTGCCGCGACACGGGAAGGCTAGGAGAGTGGAGTCGTCTTGTCCAGCGCTTTCCTGGGGCAGAGGGGAAGCTGAGGGCTTCCAGGAGGAAGAGACTCGTCTAAGATCACAAAGGAAGTCAGTGGCAGGGCCTGAACCAGAATCCCTATTTCTTGTGTTCTTTCCGTAGCCACCCCCCCCCCAAAGCTTGAGGCTCCCCCACTCTGGTTCTTGCTATTCTCTTCTAGTCATTCTCGGGGGGTTCAGGCCTGCTTACACGTGAATATGAAATCAGAGCTGGGTGAGGGGTTTTCTCTTCCTTCAAATCTGGCCTCAGCTGTGTGATCCTGGACAAGTCACTTAACCCTAAATGGCCCAGACTGCTCCAACTTTCTATTGTGGAATTAATACTTAATATAAATTCTAAGAAGGGCTTAAAAAAAAATCACTGTAAACTTCCTTATACGGACCCTGGAAGGAGGGTCAACTTAAAAAAAGATTTTAATAGATTTTGGTTTTATATTACCTATATTTCCCACTGTATTCCTTCCCACCCACCTTCCAGAGCATCCCCTTAAATTCTTTAAAAAGGGAAAAGCTAAATTCATCCCTATTTCAGGAGCTGATGTTATATGCAGTGTTCCACACCCTCAGCCCCCAAACTTTGCCAAGAATGAAAGGAGAAATTTCTCTTTCCTTTGGGCAATTATAATTCCAAAGCACTGGGTTTTGGCGGTTTTATGGCTACTGTTCTTTCCATTCATGTTATTTGGTCATTTTGGGTTTATTTTCTTAGTTTTGCCTTCCTTTTGTATACACTTTTTCAAGCATCTCTATACCACTTCATCACTTTTTCCCCCCAGTGGTGGGAGGGGAAAGATAAGGAACCAGCGTTTATTGAAGTTCCTGTGTGCCAAATGCTATACAAATATTTTCTCATTTGATCCTCGTCAGGGAGAGGCTATGAGTATCCCCATTGAACAGTTGAGGGAAGTATGGCAGAGGCAAACAACTTGCCCACTCACAGAAGTCCTGAGGCTGGATTTTCTTAGCCTTCTACTCACTGTACCACCTAGCCACCACGGGACATTAATATTTCTCTACATTCACGTCCCACAATTTGTTGAGCTGTTCCCCAAATAATGGGCATTTACTTTGTTTCCAGGTTTTTACTATTCAAAAAATTCTGCTTTACATATTTTGTTGCCTATGGGGCCTTTTTTTTGTTTCTGACCTCCCTGGGGTATGTGCCTAGAAGGAGAATCAATGGGTTAAAGTGCATCATGGATGTTTTGGTTGTTCTAACTCAAGGTTGCTTTCCAGAATGACTTGGGTAAGTCACAGTTCCACCACTAAAGCGCCCATCTTTCAACCTCTGGAAGTAACCAACCACAACCAACAGCATGGCACAGGCACTCAGATTTAGGCCTCAAAAGGAACCAAGTCGTCTACTCCATCTACTCTAACCCCCTCATTTACTGATGAAGAACCTGGGGATTTGGGGGACTTTCTAAGGCCAGGCGCCTAGCAGATAGCAGAGGAACAGAACAGGATTGGAGCAGGTTTCTTTTTGTTCAAGGTATATGGCTAGGAGCCCTTCGAGCCTAGGAGAGCCTTCCCTGGATGCCTGGTGAAGGCCCCAGGTCGGGCCGAGTCAGTCTGGAAGATGGGTAGGCACCTGGGGAAAGTAATCATGACTTGGCTTATAAAACATCGCTCCCTTGTCAACCTATATGGAAGTTGGCTTCACTGCGTCCTGAGTGGCTATGTAGCCTAGAGGTCTTCCAGGATCCCCGAGGGCGAGTCCCTAGGTCCGGAAGGAGGCCTCAGAACAGCCGGGCTGGAGCTTTTTTATCTGAAGTGACTTATGGAACAATCTCCTAAGGCAGAGGGTCTTAACCTTTTTGGGTCGCAGACCCCTCTTTTGAATGCTCCTAAATGGACAAAATACAGAGGATGGCAAAGGAAACAAATCGAATTGAAATAGTTCTTGTTCACAGATCCATGTTGAGTTCTCGCGCGAGGATGAGGAGAGCTGACTTGAACTGGCTCCATGGAAGAATGTCTGCACCTACGAAATCCTCGAAGTACTCCAAGTAGAGAGCTCTCGACATGCTGCAGATTCTGAAATCCACTCTCCAAACACACCTGCTCCCTTTATTGCACTGCAGTCTTTCTGCTCCCACCCTCCCGTAAAAAGCGCCTTTAAAAGCCCCCTCCAAGTGGAAACAGACAGGTGGCGGAGTGCCACTGCTGCCTGATCAGTTTGGATTGAGATCTCTGCCCATCTGAGCCTGGGGATCAGGGGTCTGTGCTCAGCCCCCGTGGGTTCCTCCTCCTGCTCTCGCTTGTCTCCATCCTCTCCACAGGCACACAGCCCCTTCCTGCCTCCCTCCTTCCCTCCCACTGGAAAAATTTCTATTTTACCTGAATCCCTTTACCCAGAGGTCTGCAGAATGGTCCACTTAGGTGAAGCAAGAACTTCCCAGATTTTAAATGAAGTGTTGGAGCAAGTTTGGAGCAAGCAGAAGAGGGGCTGTTCCTAAGCTTTTCCAGTCTCCTTTCTAGACTCTCCTAGATGCTGCTGCTCCATTTCAGAGATGAACCTGTCCTCCCCAGAGGCTCAGGAGAAGCATAAATGCCAAATGTGGCTCATTCAGAGCCTTCTCCCTCCTGAGATAGTCCAGCCTCATCTAGAAGGACTGCGACCCAAGAAAGCGAGACTGTGTCAAATTCCACTTTATTGGTACGTGAAAGGAAGCAACAGGGTAACACTCGGTGTGTGGAGGGTGGATGGCCCAGTGTTCACTCACATGCACCAGTCGTCACCTGTCTTGTCGTTCATGACACACATGCACGTCAATTCTGGCGGAGACGTTCCTATTGGAGTGAGCGTGTGCCACTCCCCCACCGAAGTGCCGTCTCCACACGTGGGGTATCTGCATGTGAATTTTGCTATGAGGTTCATGATTAGCAGCAAAATAAAAACCAATTTTGACACTTCGTAAAAAGACGAATGTAAAAGTGTCTATAAGATCATATGAACGTAAACGTTTAGCAGCACACCCAGGAAAGGACAGCTCACACATACCGCACTGCACTTTGGGACATCGCGAGCGCTTCTCTCACCATTACCGACAATGGCGTGGTTGGGGTAGACTGGTATATACAGGAAACAAACGGGGAAACAGACAGCCCTAGACAGCCGCGTCAGGCCGTTCCGACTCCTTCCAGTTCACACAGGTTCCCAGGATGCAGAGCAGGAGAAAGTGTTTACACAGTCAGGATAACAAAGAAGAGACCGTCCCTGCCCTGCGCACCCGGGAAGATGCAGTGACACAGAGCACAGAGTTCGAGGGAGGCCAAAGCCTTTACCTGGCCTGGGCCGATTTCTCCCAGGCCTTGTCCTGGTCCCTGCCCGTCGCTGGGCATGTTACCCCGTGAGCTCGAGGGGCAGCTCCCGCCCACACAGGGTTTCCCACTGTCTGGCGAGCATGGAGATGAGTTTCTCCCGGCTCTCGGCACTTGGGATGAAGATGTACCACTGCACTTCCCTGCCCCCATCCCGTCCCCTGGCTCTGGGGACTCCCTGGGCAGTGGCCAGAGTGTCTCCAAAGTGATCGAGGGTCAGGTTCTGCATCAAGTCATGGTTTTGTACGTCATCAAACACAAAGGTGAGGGCCTGAGGGTACATCTGGTAGCCCATGAGTACCCGGTCCAGGTCCCGGATCCTCCGGCCATCAGCAAGCTGGTATTTGTCTTTCTTTGGTGGCTCCTTGGCAAAGTCAGGCAGTGGGTAACTGACGTGGTCCTCGTCAAAAAGGAAGAGATCTGAACTGGTCAGAATGAGCGTCTTTGGCTGGAGTGAAGAGCCGGACGAAGTACCTTCCCCAGGATTCACTTGGAATGCCAAAACATAGAGGAGGATATTCAGAGCGGGGCGGTCTGCCAAGCCATCCATCTTCTCAGCCACAATGAAAGCCAAGTCTCCAATCTCCTCCTCGTTAGGGTAAATAAACTTGACTCTGCTAGAGTGGATCAACTCATAGTTGTCCATCTTTCCTGCAAAGATAAACATGTGAATGGCATAATAATGTGAACCTCATCCTTCTTGATGTAGTTTAGTGGAAATAACATAGAACTTGGGAGTCAGGAGAGCTGAGTTCTAGCCCTAGAGATCTAATGTGGAGCAAGTCAGCTTCTCAGATCTTTACATTCCTACCTAGAAAATGAATACTATACCTGACTGCACAGGGCCAATTAATCATCATTACTCATGATTCCTAAGGCAGAGTAACCCATGGCCCTAGGAAAGGCTTAGAGCAACTAAGGCTTTATTCATTAACTCATTCAATAAACATTTTCTGAATTTCTATCACATGGGAAGCCCTGAAGGAGATATAAAAGGAGATAACAATGACTGACCCTCTGAAATCTTGGATTGTCCCAAACAAGTAATTTAAATAATGTTTAAAACAATATTTAAATTAACACAATTTAAATAAAATTTTAATTTAATTTAAAATTTAAAAAATACTTTAAACAAACAAATGAATGAATGAATAGGAATAAATAAATTCTGAGCTGAAGATCCACCTTTAATTGTGGGAAATTAGAGCTGAGGGTACCCAGCCTGTGGCAAAGACCCTATTTAGATGTTCAACAATGTGTTTTACAGGCTTTTGACAGTTAATTAGCATGAATGATTAATAAAAACATTCATACCATGTTAAAAACATGTTAGAACGTTTGGTAACAAGTCTTGTAATTTGATAAGAAGTAATCAATTCTAATGCAAGGTTAAGACAAGATAATTACTCTTATAACCACTAGTCTAAAACTCTCATCCTAACCCTGGGGAGAGCTAAGTCAGAGGAGCCTGTCTTTGATTCCAAGACTCTAAGGAGTTTGTAATGGGTATAAATCTTTACTGAATCAAATAATATCCTGACAAGCCAAGGTAGTTTCCCTATTATCTCAATAGGCCTGCTGTGCACTCATCGTTCTAAAGAAGCCCAGCTCCTCTCCTGCTGCTGAGTAGCAGCTTCCCTAGATAATTGCACAGATCTGAAGTTTTTATTTCTCCAAAAGAAGCTCTTAATCTAGTTGGTAGCTATAATATTTTAATACACCAAAATCCATTCTTTCTACTACTATGGTTAATCTACTATTAGAATCAATATCTTATACGCAGTTAGTTTAATAACTGGGTCTAATTCTAAGAATCGCAGTTGTAGTTACCTACCCAAAGGATGTGATTCTTTATTCTATAATCACTGATATAAAAGTAATAAAGGCAATTTCCTTTTCAAAATCTAGCAGAGAACCAAACTTGATAACTCTGAAACGGGTCCTAACACACAACAGGAACTCCAGACCTCAGTTCAAATTCTGCTTCTTCCCCTTGCTGGGTGATGAGAGATAAATCATGTCGCCTCTCTGAGTTTCAAACTAAGTCTACAAATAGATTTTGGAGAGAACATCACTGTCTCCACTTTGTCTTCTATTTGCCTTCTGCCCCCTTTTTCAGTGACACCTCTTTGACAATCTCTTTACCAACTCCCTTTCCCCACTAACTGTCTTACAATTACAAAAAGAAAAATCATAGGACTTTAAATGCCTAGCACACAAAAGAGGAGCTAATGTTGTCTGATAAAGATACAGTTTACTCGTGTGTGTGTGTGTGTGTGTGTGTGTGTGTGTGTGTGTGTGTGAGAGAGAGAGAGAGCGCGAGAGCTACGTGACATACACGTGTCCATGGGTCCATCCATCTGATAAATAAGTGGATAAATAAACCGCTGAATACCTTGCCTTGTCTGTTCTATCTTGGGCAGTTTATTTGTATGGTGGCTAGCAAGAGCCCTGAAAATTCTCGTGATGTAAGTTTTGGATGAGATGAGATCTGCATTGGAGGAGAAAGTTTCCACACTGACAAAAATCACAAATCCTTGACATACGAAGATAGCATGGATGAGACCAAAAGATAGAGATCAGGGCAGACTGGAGTTGACTACTCCAGGCAATGCCTATCAGGATTGTGGCATTTGAGCTGGAGGGATCCAATGTCTAGGGTTGATTGTGAAACTTTGGAGAGCAGGAACAAAGACCATAGAAATAACAGCTAACTTTATTATAGTTATCAATACTTATTTGTAGATGGGGAAACTGAGGCTCATTGAAATGAAATAAGCGAGCCTCAGTTTCCCCTTCTACAAATAAGTTTTTGCCAGCTCCAAGCCTGGGGTTCTTTTCTAATATATTCTGCATATTCCAAACAGGGAAGTGAGAAAAGATCAACCCACCAAGCTAACTTCCTGAAGGAAAAGAGGAAATCAGAGTTTTTCATTACCTGTATTTTTGTTTCCAAATTCAGAGTAAAAATCCTTGTCAACTGGTTCTGGGGAAGGCGTACGGGCCAGCAAGGAGAGGACAGCCATGAGGTGTTGAATGAAGGCATGAGTAGAGTAACTGTCTCGAGTCAGACAAGTTACAATGTGATCTGCAGAAGAGCCTAAGAGAGAAAAGCCTGTGCTACTTGGAAATACCCAGCCCCCTTCCCTTCCCACAAGGCTCTGGGCTTTTTACTCTGCAGCTTGTTTGGGAGGGAGCCTTTGGGAATCAAACAACAGGATGAGGTGTCCTGAACAGCTCGAATATGGCAGCAGTTTCGAAGGCAGGAAAGGCTGACACACATTTTTTTTGGAATGGGTTAGGAAGGCCAAGAGAAAGAGCTGAGCTTTCTCTCTTTAAAATATATTTAGGAAGTGTGAGCCAGAAACATCCTGCATGCTACTGAGAGGGAACTCTGAGGTTCATTCAGTCTGTCTGTTTATTATTCTGTTTACTTGGTTCCTTGCTGACAGGTCACTGGTGAAATTCTTGACTTTTGACTATGGTCAAAAGGGCAGATTCAGCAACCTCTGTTGTTTCTACAAGTTCATGGTCACTTCCTCCCTCCCAGCTACTTGGCTGAAAGTATCCATACATGCACAAAGGAATAAACATGCAAGTGATAATGAGGCTGGATATAAGAAACTAGAATTGAATAGAGCTATTTATTTGTTAGAATAAGAACAGAAGAAATGTCACTCACCGGTAACTCGAAAATACTGATCAAAGAGCCCAACATTAACTGACTGTAGATCATTGAGCTTTAAAACAAAGCACTGGGACAGATGGAAAGGGCTATTGTCATAATCAGAATTCCTTTGATTCCAGAAGTCTATGCTCAAAAAGGAAAAACAAATTGGCAAAGATCAGTTCAGATTTCCCTAAGTGGGTGGGCCTTTTCAAACTCCCCACCCTAGGAGTCTCTGTGTTTTGGATAACAACACTTCTCTTTTGGAAAACTCATGTCCAGGAGCAAAGTGCATTTTTAGTACCTAACAAACTGTGCAGAAGGGAACACAACTCGGGCCCTCTGGGAACTGGAATAGAAGTCTTTTTCCTAAGACAAATGAACGCTAGCTTGCACCTTTGTAAACCACCCCAAGAAGACAACTGGAGGTAGCAGAGTCAGACTACTTGCCTGGCCTTGTGTGACACAGCATGAGATCAGCTTTAACTAAAGCCACCCTGGAGTTCTGTTTTCTGAAGCAGTGTGTATGAATTCTGTCCCAGAGTCCAACTCTAAAAAAGCCAGTGCCTAAAAGAGCAAGGCCTGTGCCAAGCACTCATTCAGAATGCAGGCTTCAGTTAGTCTAATCTCTAAGAGGAAAGGAAGTTTTCAAGGATAGAAAGGCCCAATGGCTGGAAGTCACCAATCAATCCAAAATAAATTACCAGAAAAACAACTGCAATAAGAACAAAAGCTTTAGACCAAGCTGTCAGGATCAATAATTCTCAGGGAGAAACATAATATTGCTGTATCATATGCTATTTTTGGCAATGTAAGGAATAGATAAGTCTTCCAATTCAGCTGGAGTTTCACCTAAAGATCACCAAATCCAGAGAGCTAAGTTAGGCCTTTATAGGTGTGGAGGATTAAATGAGATGAAAGGAAAGTGGGCACGCATCCTGTAGACTCCAAGCATCTCCACTTCTACTGTGGTGATATCCAAATGGCTCCATCATCTTACCTAGCAAAGGCTCACAATGGTGACGAATAGAGTCATCCAGCAGAAAGTATACAGCTTTGGTTGTTAGTAACACACAGGCTGTGACTTCCACATCAGGGGTTTTGTAAAATAAAACTGATGACCACATGAGGTATCTCAGCTCTTCATTTTCAACCTGGAAAGAGAAAAGCCTTGTGGACTTGCACTCACTATAGCCGCTCCTAATTTCTCATTTTCCCCCCTATGATATTCCAGTCTCCCACACCTCACTCCCAGTGCCACCAAGAGGCATTACCCGAAAAGAATACTAGTGGGACATAATGAAGGAGTCAAAGTTTTAACCAATTAGGTATCCCAGCCACATCTTTCACAGGGATGGGAAATGATGTGAAGACTCTTAGTCCCAAAATAACTACCATATGAAATAATAACAAAATAACTTGGGAAGGGAGTAAAGCAGTTTCTTATAAAAAGCAAACACCTCTGAAAGGGGTGGTATATTAAAACTATTATCAATCATCAATACCTTGGCAAGAATGAATCAATTTCCCAGGTGAATATTTTCAAAGAATGAGAGCTGGTAGGGAAGGAGGGGAAAGGGGAGGGAGGGGAAGGAGAAAAAGGAGGTTCTTGGGAGGGGATGCCAGAAGCATAGAGAGTGACAGTACTTGAGGCCTAAAATGACCCCTAGAAGGGGACTGAAAAACTGAGAAAACTCCACTGGCCTGAAACACTACAAAGAATAACTGAAACTTTGAAAAATGACAAAGTTCTTCATCTCAGCATTCACCAGCAACTTCTGAAATTGGACTCAAAGAAAACTTTTAAAAGTCCTGATCTGGCCCTAAACCTTGGATAACAAGGTTAGAACCCAACCAAGAAAAAAGCCAAAGACCAATAATTGGGGCACAATACCTCAGCAACATTGTTATGGAAAAATTCAACAATGGCACTTCCCCTTAATCCAGCCACATACTGAAGAGAGGAGGAAACTGGCAGGTAAAAAGGAATCTGGTTGTCTTCTGTCATCTTCTGCATCAGAAATTCACTTGGGTACAGGGAGGAGAGAGTCAAATGAGGCTTGGAAAAGCTACAAAAATTCATAAAAGATCACGTTAGGGGAAAGTGAGCCTGGCATAACAAAGCATATTCAAAACAAAGAGGAATTTTTAGGCAGTCCAGATTCGTTTTGTGTGTAAGAACTCTAGCCTGAGCTTCCCAGGGAAAATGATTTAAATAAGAGGGGAGAAGTGCCTGAAGGGTTTTCTCTTCATAAAGAGGCAAAGGCCAGAAAGACAAGAAAGGGGGATAAAATGAAGTGACACTTTTGGACCTTCAGAAAAGATGTTTCCAACTAAGAGCCTTAGAGTTATAACATCAGAGGGTTTCTAAGCTACACTGTAGTACCTTTGCTCTCAGAACACTGCAGAGGAATGAAGTGTTAGAGGATAAAAAACAAACAAACATGTCTCATCTGGGCTTCCTCAGGCAGCAGGATCCACAAGATTGATTGATAGTGACCAAATAAGGAGATGGAGACAGAGAGAATAGCCAAAAGAATCAACCTAAAAATTATACTGGGCAGGAAAAGGTTAAGAGGCAGGGTATAACCAGACTAAATATTATACAGGGGTTTGAATATCAGACTGAATAAGTTGGATTACATTAAAGGAAACAATCACAGAGTTCTTTGAGCAGGGGTGTGTATCTCTGGATGATTAATCTGGCCTCAATGTGGAAGATGAACTAGAAAGGAAGACCAGTGAGGAAGCTGATGCAATACTCTAGGCAAGAGGAAACAGTGTTAGTAATAGGGAATGGAATTAGAAAGATAAATACAAAAAAGAACTTGAAGGAAGAATTAAGAAATTTGATCATTTGACATGGGGGATGGAGGAGAGGAATAAGCGAAAAGCTTAGTTTAGATTTTAGGCCTCAATGACAACATGAGTGGTTAGACGAAGTCAGGAGACATAGACTATGTTGATAGCTATGTGACTCTGGACAAGTCTTTTCTCTACCTTGGGCCTAGTTTTCTTAAGACTTCATTCAGCCTAAATAACCACCCTCCAACAAAATCACCTTCCCTCACTGTCTCCCAATTAGAAGTCTTTAAGTAAGACCTTTCTAGGCTTTTCCAAAGAAGGCTGGAAGAGAAAGTAGTATTAGAGAAAAATTTCAGGAAAAGAAGCTTGCTAACTCCTTGAATCCAGAGAATGAATTGTTTGGAGAAAGATGATGCCTGCAGAAACCTACACGGCACCAAGAAGATCCAGAATGAACATTTGGGTGCAATTGATTGAACTGAAGGGGGTAGAACATTTATTCTGAATGTAAACTTTTATGCCAAAGGGGACTGTCCCCTAGTTGGCTTTTTTGTCAATGCACCTAGAAAAACATTGGTTTTGCTTTCTCTCTCTTCTATTTCCCTCTTATCTCTAACTATTGTAGTTTCCTCTGAGAAGGTTCAATATTGTATGCACCTATAGTTAGAAAATTTTTAGGGGTACAAGATGATTGTCAAATGATCAACTGGGGAGACTGGTCTCCCAAATGAGTATAAGGGGGGGGGGACTGTGAAGATTAAATCAACACTCCACTGCCCAGTTTTAGATTTAATCACCAGAAGCACATACACCCCACTTACACTTGAGTGGGGGAGGTTTGTGACCCATGTGTGCGATAGTGAGTGACGAATCAGAATCAATTGACTGCCCCCTGGGCAGTCCTAAGCAAAGCTTAACTGTAATTGGTACACATAAAATGGAAGGATGTCACAGGAAGTGACTAAAAGAAATGGTCTTTAAAAATGCCAAGAACTTCCTATTGAGGGGGTCTTTTCGGTCTTTTGTCTTCAACTTGACTTTGGAGGAGCTCTGACTGAGGATCTCAGACTGCTTCTACTTTCCTTAAAACTACCATATGGGGTGAGTGAAAAAGCTGACTCCTTACCTGAATTTTCTGAAGGGACTACCCTCAGGAGAGACCTATCCTATTGAGAGAGGCTCCCTGCCATCCCCAGGGTCCTCAGCTCAAGGCTGAGACCCCTCCAGCTAAGGACTAATTAGTCCTTGCCTGGGTTGAGCAAGGGACCGGAGCAAAATACTTAATGTGTAGGCTAGATATCTTACCCTATCCTCTCTCTGATGTTCTTACTTTCACTCTTTCTATATTTTATAGTTAAAATAAATCTCTTTGGAATTTGAGTAAATTCCTGGTGACTCTATTCCTAAATAATCTAGTCCAACCTTTTATATTAACCCCTTTCATTTCTACTCCTTACAGGAGACAAGATTATTCCATTGCAGGAAAGGACATTCATTTTTAAATTGGCCAAATTTCAATGGTATCAGTAGTAGGGGATGAACTTTGTCTAACACACAGCATCTAAGAGAGATCTCAGAGTCCCAGATCATTAGTATTGAATAGGCCTACCTCCAGACAGTATATTCCAATGAAAGATGACGAGGTAGATGACCCAGTTATAAATAACAATTGTCTGGCTTCTCATATGACCTCTATAGACCTTGATTTCTTTGACTGTAAGATGAGAGATAGATTACATGACTTGAAGTCTCTTTTGGACCTGAATCTGCATGAATGAAAGAATATTCCAGACTACAAGCTGTTGGAGAGAAATTATTAAGGTTTCTAGTTCCTTTGTATCCACAGTAACCAGCTGAGAGCTCTGTATATAGGAGGTGCTTGATAAATGGCTACTGCTACATCAAGCACAGCCTCTAAATTTAGGTCAAGAAACTCAAGAGGCAAGGTTCTGATTAAAGAACAATTTTCGTTCTCTGTGATTTTGCTTCTGCTGGCTTAAGGAAAGACTTTGAAACAAGCTAGCTGTACAATTCCACAGCTTTTCTGAGCTTTCCATAATCTGGCATCTCAGCCATGACAATTAAAGCTAGAGGAAACCTTGAGCCCACATCTAGTACAAGCACAATGACCACACATCTTTTTCTTCAGGGGATGGTCAGTAATCAGCCCTTCACACCTGGGTATTATCACTTACGTATTATTTGTTCATTTATGGTTCTTGGTAAGAACTGATTGCTGCTAATATTTTTGCATAAAAGCATGTTTTGTTTAAGTTCTAAAATAACTTGGGCTTACTATCATTTGCATCATGCTGAGAATTCAGAATTGAGGCCAAAATCAGTGAAATAAGAAGAGGAATCAGCAAGTTCACGAATTATGAGCTCTGTTCATACTTTGCCAAAAGTCCTGGGTTCAAATCTAGCCTGAGACACTTCTCCTAGCTATGTGATCCTGGGCAAATCACTTAATCCCAATTGCCTAGCCCTTACTACTAATCTGCCTTGGAAATGATATGATACTTAATATTGATCTTAAGGCAGAGGGTGATTTTTAAAAAAAAGATTATCTCTGTCTCACTAAAAATCAAAGAAATATACATTAAAACAATCCTGAGGTACAACTTCACATCCTTAAACTGGCCCAAATCACTGGAAAGTGATAAAACTCAATGCTGATGGGACTTGGAGTTGTAAGTTTGTAGAAGCTTTTTTGGAGTACAATCCGGTAGCACCTATATAAGCATATATATTTTTTGAAAGTCCATACCCTCTGTACAAAATAGTCCCAGAGTAGGAAATGTATTCAGAAAACAGCCAAGGGCAAATAAAAAAGAACTAGATGTTGCTTTTGTAGCAAGATTATTTTCACAAATTAATAAAAAAAAAAAACAGAAGCAAACTAATGGAATGAAAAAAGGGCAGTTGCAAAGTCAATCGTGACACATTCATGTAAAGGAACAATAATTCAAGAGAGAACTACAAATTTGAACAAGAGAGACCTGCAAAGACCTGTATAAAGAATGATTAGAAGTGAGGTGTTCTTAGAGGGAAAGAATTAAGTGAAAGAATGAAGCACATACTGTAAGATTTATGAAGAAAAGAAGAAAGAACAAAGAGGCAAAGGAGCTTAATGATGACTTAGAGGGACAGACCTGTAAGAGCTCATGAATGATGCTTTATGAAATGAAGTTAACTGAAATATAAAAATTACTGAGAAATTTTCCCTATTGGTGTTCCTTGTTATATTTCTAATAAAACATTTTAAAATGCTAATGATAGGTGTTAAGACAGTCTTCTATGTCAAGTGAATGATGTTACTTGTGAAAATTCACACACATCTACCTTTATTTACTGCTGAATACTAATAAAGGCAGAATTATAATGTGAATTTTAGAACTATACTCTGCTGTTGTGTGCGCACACACACACACGCGCACACACTCACTCCCTCCATTTGTGACTTAAGTAAATTTACAGAGGAGGAAAAAATGAAACTAGTATTAATAAGGCCGCCTAATTCTTACTATCGCAACCCTGGTGAGGGAGAGGTGGAGGGGGATGGGCTATAAAAGGTACAACAAATAGTAATATTAGTAGGTTTGTGGTGGGTCAGTAAGGTGTTAATACTGAACTAAACTTCTGGAAGTCATTACCTGGCTGCCTGCAGATTATTAGAGTCCAAAAGATGGTTTCTTGCCATTTCCAAATTTTTGGAAGCTTTAAAGATAACTATAGTCTTCACATCCTGTAGGAAAGTCCTCAAGAGGTTGTAGATTCTCAGAAAGTGGAATTTTTCATGAGGTAGAACAAAGACTGCAGTGACAAATCTGTATCCAACCAGCAGCTCGAGCACATGACCATCAGAGAAGGAACCTTCAGGCTGCGTGGCGTGGCGGGTTGGGTGCAACAAAACCGAAGCCAGAGGAATACGGCTCAATCGGAAGATTTTTCTGGGGTCACTGGAGTGCTGCTCTTTTTCCGGTAAAGCACTGAAATCTGCTTTTACTATGTTTAGGTGCTGAGGCGTTAGGAATATCCAGCAAGGCTGCCCTGCAGAGAGCCCTGCTTCGGCTGACTCACAAGGCCGCAGGCTGTGCCCGGCCCATGCCGTCTCTCCTTCAGACGGCTGTGGGCCCAAGGTCGGCCAGATGTCCCTTTTATCCCCACAAATCAGATAGGCAGGAAAACACGCCTTTATCTCACTGTCCTCGGAGGATATGTGGTAAAATCCCATAAGCTGGTAAATGAACTCCTGCAAGCTAGCCTTGCCACAAGAGAGCACGGAATCGGCCAGCACGGGTGGCTGCTGGGGCGAGCAGCAGGTGTGTAAACAAGAATGGAATGCCTGGAGGTGGGAGGCATCTGCGATGAGACACAAGCAGTGCCCCCCACTTCTCACCTTCAGCACCAAGCACACTTCGGGCACAAGGAAGCCGAACTCAGTCAGGTCCCCATATGGGAAGCACAAGACTAGCTTCAAGGCAGAGAGGATGTGGAGACGGTTCCCTCTGGATGTCTGGTGAGGAATCTCGAATACAGCGACGACGCTATCGGTCAGAACCAGACAGGCCGCGAAGTGCCGGATTCCTTTGTGAATCTGAATGGAGAAGCCCCAGAGGACCTGGAGGATGTGCAGGTGCTCGGGCGCCAGGCCTCCGTCAGGGGCAGGAGCGGCGCTCCACTCCAGAGCCGGCTCTCCCTTAGGAAGTCCCATTTCAAAATAGCCACCCTCCGTGTCAATGTCTCTGGAGTCACTCCCGGGGCCCCTTCTGCTGGCTGCTTCAGTCCAGGAGAGCGGCTGTCTCTGCACTACCTGCCTTATCACAGCAGAAAGGTGCTGCATGAAATCCTGGTTGGTGGTTGTGTAGGCTATGCAAGTGAATGGCAAAATGATGATGTTACCTGGGTCAGGCAGCACAGGATGTTCATCCTCTGAGTGGCCCAAACTTTAAAAAGGAGAAAAAAAATCAGTTAAGAGCACATTGGGACATGGAGACATCCCTGCATGGCTGGGGACACCCCAGTATCAAATGGTTCTTCAAGCCGGCCCAAACTAGAGTTCCCATGACAACAAAGGAGCCACTCTTCTGAAGTAGGAGCGCTCTGCTATTCCCAAAAGACATTAGCCAATATATCTATTATCTTGCAATGTCTGCCTCCATCCAAGACTTCCTGACATGAGCCTTTAAGGAAATTTATCATAATCTGTTTAGATGAACAGTTCAAAGACTGAAAGATAAAAAGCACTAAAAACTATAAACAAGATAAGCAGGTGAAAACTATCATTTCAATGACCACTGTTCAAAAGAATGAAGGCAGGATAAGGGAATGAGCTAACAGCAGATTTAAAAAACCAACTGAAGATGTGTGCATTTGGAATCTACTATGGTTCTAGTTTGGCAAACATCTTCCACATTCAGTTTTAGGAAACTCAGTTTAAGGATAAGATCCTTTGTCTTTAAATAGCACTCACTGCCACAGAGGCGGCGCTGGCTTAAGGCTTTCGAGGTTCTGACATGCTGCTTTAAGTGGTGGTTGCTGGTCAGATTTCGATTGCCAAACCTTTAACATGGTATGTAGAGTCACTTTCCAATTGGTTTTATTTGATGGGAAAACATTCCCTAAGCAAAAGCATATTTTTTTATTTGCTAAAAAGCAAATACAATTGGTTGTTGGTCCTTGGGTACCCAGTAGTGCCAAATGAAGGCCAACCAAACCTAAGCCTGAATTTATCAGCCACCCCTCACCATGTGGGATTGTCAGCCTCAGAGTTTTTCCTTGAGTCCATTATAGAAGCCGCCTGAAAAGAGAAGGAAGGCATGTGTCAACAACACGCTAAAAGCAATCCCTCTTCAACTCAATCCCATTACCTTTGGGTCTGAGGCTCCAACACTGCTCAAGGTTCTCTGTGAATCACTGACCAGGAATGCATGCACGTATCTGGCCTACTCAGTGTCCCCATCTTATCTCCCTTTTGTTTGAGAGCTTTCAGAAAGCAAGGTCTAGTCTAGAAATTTGGCATAGCTCCAGCCCACAGTGGTCAGAGAAATCTGTGGTGACAAGAAGACACATGGATGTCCCACAGAACTGCTTTGGAGAAATCTTGGGCAAAGGGAAGATGGATCACAGAGCTGAATGATATACAAGGAGTGTCAAGGATATAGACAGGAAGGACAGCATTCTGCTGCTGTCTCTTTTTCCTGAACACAGGGGGAGGTCAGGAACCCATATCAGCAGCAAAGCAGAAGTGTAATGTTACACAATAATGATGCTGTGCTATGACTGAGAACTCGACACAACATCGTCAGATATAGAAACACCACTATGTGCCCAACTGTAAGCACAGATGTCTTATTCCTGGTCCTGCCTGGCTATACTCTGGAAACATTGTACAAAGGACCCTTCTAGAAACATTTTCCCCATGAAATAATTCCATTAATCCTATTCTCTAACTGAGTAAATGAAAGCTTCCTTATCTAACATTAACTTTTAGAAGTTCAAAGTAAACTCCCAGTAAGACCCTTATTACTAAGACTGAAACACAAACAGTTTATTAGCTTTCGTGTGCTTAACACAAAAACCTAAAAGGGAAAGAACAACAGACTCAAAAAGACAATGGAAATGGTTAAGAAATGGCTGCTTAGAGACATCAGCTGGCAACCAATGGAACTAAGTCAGTTTCTGCTTCCCAAATTCTCTCATATTTTAAAAATAAATTCACTTTCTCAGATAACAAACATCCCTAAAGCCAGTTACCTGTCCTTTATGTGTAGACACGGGAGGGTCGGAGTATCTCTGGGTAAGCAAGGGAGAGTCAGGAGTCACACTAGCAGGTGGCGATAAAGTGCTGGGTAGGGCTGCTTTTCTGTGTATTATTTCTAAAGTAAACACAAAAAGTAATTATCCTTAAGAGTAAAATTTTAAACCATTATCTAGTTATTTATCAGGGACATAATCCTAACACCACAGAATACATGGTAGCAACCAGTCATTAAAACCTATTAGGAGAAATTTTGTACCATTAACAGATCTAATTCTTCTCACACCTAATCAGCGCTGTCTTCCTAGTTTAAGAGAGACTTAATGACAAGTGTGATGTTGATATTTTTCAAAAAAGGGTAACTGTCGCCTATCCACAGATAAGCTAATCAATGATCAGTCCACTTTCTCATTTTATGCACTTCCTTTCCAGTTTCAGGACTAAAAGGATACTTCTTAGACCACTCAATTTGTCATTCACAAATGAATCCATATAATTGAGAGTCATCAAAATTTTAGGGACTCAAGTTATAGTTTGCAAACTCCTGGCCCAAGTGTACACCCCTCCCTCTCCTTCCCTAAATAAGAGGAGTGCTCATTTGAAAAAAGGACAAGCTCCAGAGCTCAAGAGGCTCCTGTCACTATTGAATCTGTTTTCTCTACAACATTTTATACTAGCCTTCTCAGCCACTGCAGCACCTTCCCAGTGACATTTACTTATAATTTATGTGTCATGGAAACAGATGGTGTTTTCAAAAACCAGAGGCTCATTTATAAAAGCAGCACAACCGGAAACTATTTTATTCCTGGCATTTTCTAAATTAGCTGAAAGTGAAATAAAGATACCTAGCATGCTCCCAAGTAGAGCAAAATTATGAGAACTTGACAAAAACGAACAGCCAATTTAAATAAGCCACAACATTAAATATCAGGATGCTTATATAGTCTTAGAAAGCGTACCTGAGAAATAAAGAGAATCTCCTTTCAAGAGAGCATTTCCCAGGAGTTGCCTCCTGGTGCCTAAAATTCGATCTTTACATCCCACAGTACTTATTAAAAATCCTCTAACAGTCAAGCTACACATCAAGATAAATCATTTAGCATATGTAACCCCTCTGCTTTGCTCCCCAATCAGGGCACAATTTTCTTAACCAAATAAGGGGTGAGCTATCCAGTTATCTTATCCATCCTGGGTTTCATGTTCTAAAACAAAAAGATTTTTAAGTATAGTAAAAGAGAAAAACCATAAGACTCCATTTATAGAATGCTCCCATAACTGCCATTTCTCAATTCTTTCCACTATTTTGATTATTTTGTGGAGTCAAAGAATAGGGGAACAGCTAGCTCCCTAGAGAATGCATGCCAGAGTTACATAAACTCTGCCCTCCCTACCATGCATAGGTCCAATCAACAGTTTGCAATATTTTGGAAATGATGGCAGGTGTAACCCAAAGCTACTGTTGGGGAGTTTTGGAGGGGTTTATGCAAAATGCTCTCACTACCACAGAAAAATATGACTATTGGAAGTAAATATAAATGCCTGAACTAGATTGTAACATACAACTTTTTACAACCATTATGAGCTAAGATCAAGCACCAGTAGAACCACAGAAAAAAATCTCTTGAGAGCAAGTTCTCCTATTATCTAGTTCTACTAAAAATAAAAAAATAAATAATCAAACTGGTGTCAGTTTTGTTTGTTAATCTAAAACCACAACACATTTTTGTAACATTCTTGAAACTTGCTGTTTTTCAGTGCGATTACTAATTAAGAGAAAAAAACTGGCTCATGGTGCAGACTTAGCTAAAACCAGTGAAAGGTTGGATGTGTGCCCCGAATATATACAAATTGAGATATTCACACTTCAGTAAGAACAAGCAGGCAGCATTTTCTTGGGTCTGAAGCACAGGCCAGAGATTGGGTAAAGCAGACCAGGATAATGGTTTCATGTTATCTATAAAAATATCATACTGGGAATGATACCAAGAAAAAAAAACTTCAACTGGAAAACCTTATGAAATTTCCAAGCAGAGAAAGCCAGTGTATTTTTCCTCCAAAGTCTGGAGATCATAAAAAGGGTGGGGGGTGGTTAGAGTGAATAGTCAAGTCTTTGCCATGCTGAGAATGATCAAGGTTCTAGTCCCAGGGCAGGGAGGTGGGGTTAGCTACAAGGTGGACTCTTATTCAATATCTGGTTCTGTTCCAAGTCAAATTCTGACCCATCCAGAGACTGATCAATAATGACATAAAGAGAAATGGACTACTTTCTTTCCTGTTTATAACACAACTTCTGTCTGGAACTAATTTCCCTCATGGTTTTTTTCCACTAGAATCTTCCCACCATTGTCACTAATACAGTAGAAATTCTCCTGGGACCTACTCAATTTATTTAACTACAGAATGTTATTTCAAATCTAAGAGGATTTACCTGACTGGTCACAAAAGTTCTTCACAAACTCTACAGCAAATAGAGATGATTTCCCACGTTCTATGGTACCATATAACTTACAAGGACAGCAGAGAGAGCTGGCCACAGCTTCAGGACAACATGGGTTCAAGGCCCACCTTGACCATGAACTGGCTGTTTAGGTGACCCTGGGCAAGTCACCTAGTGACCCTACTGCAGGCAGTCCTCTAAGGAGAAGAGCTGTAGAGAAGGCACCAATATGTAAAATGGTAGGAAAAGTTCCTCACTGAAACCTCACTGAAAAGATGAAATCAGGAGTTCAATAAAAAAAAAAAACCTTAATTTATGAAATGCTCTCTTCATGGATCATCCCATTTCATTCTCAGAAGGGCCCATTATTATCCCATTTCTCCAAATATCAGAAAAGGGAAATGATTTGTCAGGGCCACACAGTAAGGTCAGTGCTCTTTCCACACCATCACATTCTTTTAACAAAACTAAAGAACAAGAGGGCAGCTAGGTGGTTCAGTGGATTAAGAGCTGGGTGTAGAAGACAGGAGGTCCTGGCTTCCAATCTGGTCTCACACACTTCCTGTGTGACCCTGGGCAAGTCACTTAACCCCAGTTGCCTAGCCCTTATGCTCTTTTGCCTTGGAAATGATACACATCATTGATTCTAAGTCAGAAGGTAAGAGTTAAAAAAAAAAACAAAAACAAAAAAACTAAAGGACAGGGGGCAGCTGAGTGGCTCAGTGGATTGAAAGCCAGGCCCAGAGATGGGAGGTCTTAGGTTCAAATCTGGCCTCAGACACTACCTATATGTGTGACCCTGGGCAAGTCACTTGACCCCCACTGCCTAGTCCTTACTACTTTTCTGCCTTAGAACCAATACACAGTATTGATTCTAAGACGGAAGGTGAGGGCTTGAAAAAAACAACAAAAAACTAAAGGACAAGCACTTGTCAGTAGGGACATCTGCCTCTCATGTTTGGTCCTACAAATAGAGAAGTTTCCAAATGGAAGTTGGAATAGAAGTAAGGACTTCTAAAGCAATGGAAAATTTGTGTCACCTACTATAAGGTCAGAACTCTCAACTGGGTAAATTAATGAACAGATGACTAACATTTTAGCCAACCCTCAATTATTATAGACTCATTCTCAGATCTATAAAGCAGAGGTGTCAGACTCAGCTTGGGCAAAACTCCCCAATGTGGCCTACATCAGATTGAAATGTAATCAAGAGGGGCAGCTGGTGGCTCAGTGGATCAGGCCTGGTGTTGAGAGATCCTAGGTTCAAATCTGGCTCCCAATACCTCCTAGCTGCTTGACTCCGGGCAAGTCACTTAACCCTCACTGTGCTGCCCTTCTGGCTTAGAATTAATATGAGAAGGTAAAGGTTTTTTTTCAATGTAATTGGGAAATTAAAACAAAACCAATTAAAAAAATACACTATGCCATAATGCTAATTTGTGATTTTGAGTCCGTCTGTGGCCAGCACATGAGTTTGACCTGCAGAGGACAGGTAGGATCCCCAGGGCCTCCTCTGAAGTGACCATAGGTTGACAGGCACTAATTAGGGCATTTACTAGGGTTATTAGGTTTTCTTCACCTTGTTGGCTCTCACTCTTCCATTAAAGCAGAGCCTGCACAGACACCAATAGAACGGCGTTTGCCTTGTCCTGCTGGAGACCATGCAACTTTCTGGCTGTCTCCTTGCCTGCCTCCTACCCCCACCTCCTCCTCCTGATCTGCCCAGCTTGGCCGGGCAAGTCTTCTCCACAGCTGGTAAGGGGCCAGGCCTCTCCGCACCATGCGGGTACACTCTTCTCTCCCCCACTCTGTTATTCCTGTTAGTATGTAAGCTGCCATGTGGCAGGGACTGTTCTTTTTGCTTTTATTTGTACTTGGTATGGGGCCCCATTAGAGAGTAAGTGCTTACCAACTGCCTGCCTGCCTGCCTGCCTGTCCTAGATGGCCTAGAGAAGTGGTACCCAGAAGCGGCCCTGCTCATCAGCACGATACATACATGATTACCTGGGCTGGGGCCGAGAGGCCGAGGCAGAGAGGGAGAAGAGGGACGAACAGGGAGAGAAGAACAGTTTGATTTGGAGCTGGCAGCAGTGAGCCGGGAATCCTCACTGATCTAATAAAGAAAGCACGCGGGGTTAGGGGTTAAAGACAAAGGAGAAGCCACCTAGCACCACCGAGGACGGCAAGCGCACACACGACTACATCATCAGTGGGGGTGTCTTGTTCAGAATCTGTCTTCCCTCCTTCCACTGACCAAACCACATTTGTAAGGTAGCTGTGGGGGTCAATTCCAAAGCACCTCTCCCCACCTGGTAATTGCACGTAGGAAGGAGGAAAAGAAAGATTGAGAAGAACAGACATAAAACAAGTCAAAATGAGAGGGGAGGTAACTGCACAAAACACCAAGCAATTCTCCAGTCTTTCCGAGCAGACAGAAATGAGCAGAACCATTCATTTCATTTTTCCCCAAGCTGGGTCCTGGTCATAGGTCAGAGAAGGGCCAGTGACTGAGATAACATGACTCTGGGTCCTTGTAAAGTCCTCGGCTGCCCCCTTTGCTTGCCCCACTCTCCCCCCACCCACCAAATGGCCCCCAACATAAACCCACCTTTTTATCAGAATTATTCAGTTTGTACTTAGCTTCCTTTGCTTTCTGAATTGCTTTCAACACCTCTACAGTGTCAAGCTCCTTCTCTGTAGTAATGACATTATCCAAACAGACCTAAATAAAATCCACAGGAAAAATAATTTTCAGGGCATTCTCATGCATGTACTGTGCTAACAGGGTTCATACAGGTCTTTAGTGAATCTCTATGGTGCGGGGCTCCATGAAGAATACCAGGAGGAGAGGCCCTCTCTGGCCCTTTATCTGCCTAATCAAAAGACAGTATTGACAGTAATATCTTTAACACTCTAACCACCCAAAAAACCTCAGGGAAATACTGCTGATTCTCATGAAATCAACCCTTCCAGGTACCCCTTGTTTTGCCCTGGCTCACAGAACCTCTCCACCCCCAATCCTGCCCGGGTCTACCTCCAGACGACCAGTCCTATGTATTTGGAGAAATCCCTGGCTCTGAATGGGGTGCAAAGGCTTCACAAATATGGGTAGGCCTGGAAGGCTAAAGGAATGTGAATTGTAGGCAGAGAGGGAGGGGAACTGGTGCGACCAAAGGTTAGAATCAGGTATGAGGAGTATGTACATGAGGTCCAAAGAGGTGCTGGGCTGGCCAGAGTGAAGAGGAATGGCTATCAACTGGAGGTAACATCGAATGCCAGGAAAATGACTTTATGCTTTATGTTCCAGGCAATCAGGAGACTTGATAGAAAACAGCAGTGTTTGTGAAGCTTATCTGGTAAGAGCGTGTGAAAGGAAGAGGAGGGTTGACCAAGGTAAGGGAGTGGAGCAGAATCAAGGATCTTTCAATCAACATCTATTAAGTCCTTGCTTATAATATTTGTTGTCACAATCTGTCTAGAATATCATTATTTTAAATATTTATTTTTTTCCAATTCCGTCAACAAGAAGTTATTAATGGCCAGGTTCAATTTGGGTCCTTATCTGGAGACCTCATATTTAAGCCTTGGAGGTCCCTCTTTCACTTCTGGTACTGCTGGCAAAGACCAGACTAGAAAATGCTTCTCAATGACACATTTCAACTATTTTCCTGACACAGCTATCAGCTTGGTAAGTAGAATATACTGGAAGAAGACAGCTGACTTCCCAGAACTGTCAGACATTCGATTTTGAAAAGGTTTTTTTTTTTAAATTTTCCAAAGACAGGAACTGTATTTCTCATTATTGCAGTGTTCTCTTTTGCAATTATCATACTCTATCCTCTCTGTTAACTACAAGCTCAGTGAGGGCAGGGCTCATATCATCTGAATGACGATTTCTCCTAGTCCAGAATAAATGACATATTAATACAGGCAGAATATGAACATAAAGAAAAATATGGCCTAGCAATTCCACTGGGCCTTGAGAATCCAAGAACTCGTGGCAGCTCAACACCAATATGGGACTTTGTGTTTTCCAAGCATGGCTTACCTCAGAGGCTCTTTCCCCAAACTGAGCTAGTACTTTGGTCCTATAATCAGGGATGATACTCAGAGGATTGCTGGATAACACCACTTCTTCCAAGCAAGGGAGGCTTCCTATGTTTTTGATCTCATCAATCTGAAAGAGCAAATTGTTAAAAACCTTTTGGTTCCCAAATCTGACAGCTAAATGGCACTTTAGTAGACTTAAAGAGAGTTAAATTATTTTTTTAAATAAAAGGAAACATTTCTAACTCCCCCACCATAACCTTAAAAGAAATCATCACCTGTTCAATTTTATTGTTACTGAGATCCAAGTTGACCAGAGAATATAGTTTGTTTAAACCACTCAGACTTTCCAAGAGATTCCCTGCTAAATTCAGAGTCTTGATGTTTCCTAGTTTGGTATGAACGCCTTCTAATGATGTGAGTTTGTTGTATGACAGATCCAAATGAATGAGATTATACAGGTGCTACAAGTCATGAGAATAGGACAGAAGAATAAGAACTTCATCAATTCAACATGAGTGAAAGTTGCACTAAAACAAATACAAAGTTGTCTGCATAATTAAGAAAACCATCTATTTAAAAATGCCTATAATACAGCAATCCTTTTGATTAGTTGGTACTTAAGTGAATACTTAAATTGAATAGTGAATATTTAAATTCTGTTAAAAGTCTCCCAAATGCAACTAATTAACAAAACACCTACATATATTTGGAAACAATATATATGGCATATTACTAATTCAGACATAGAAAATGTTTATTCAGATATGTATTCCCCTTTCAATTCCCAGATTCCTTGAAATAATCAAGTGCCCCTACCCCAGATGCCTGTGACTCACAGAGGAGGAACCACTGCCCCAGACCAGAATAAATAATTGCTATGAGGATTAGATTAACTTTAAATAGGGCTCCCATAAAGCACTTTCACATACATCATTTCACTTGATCTTAATCCTTGATTCATAGGCCCTAGAGCAGGGGTCCCGAAACTTTTTACACAGGAGGCCAGTTCACTGTCCCTCAGACTGTTGGAGGGCCAGACCAAAAAAACTCTGAACATTTCTGTACAGCGCTGTCTGGGATGGGCCTGTCACACCTTGCACAGGCCCATCATCGCCACCACTATACCAGGCAGCAGTATACACAGTGCGGAATCCCCTCCCCCAGATCGCTACTCATCAAGCTGACATCTTCCACTGTGCAGCCACATAATCCTTTGTGCAGCACCTCATTCTCATTCAGTTACTCTCAGAACAAGGAGCCACACAAAGGATTATGTAACTGGAAGTAGTACTGTATGTGAGCGACACCACGATTTGCAGCACCACCACATACAGTGAGTGTTCCTCTCACTGACCACCAATGAATGAGGTGCCCCTTCTGGAAGTGCGGTGGGGGCTGGATAAATGGCCTCAGGGGCCTGTGGGCCATAGTTGGGGACCCCTGTGAGGAAAGGAGATTATAAATCTTAAAGAACTATGGTACATTTTAATTATTCTTAGATGCCTGAAGGTTTCAATGTTTATTAAACTTTGTTTTTTTGAACTAAACGAAATAGATCTCCTATAAAAGGAATTATTTCTTCAAAGAAATTACCTGGAGATTTTCTACTACCATCACTCCATTGTGACTCAGATCTAAGAACTCAATCTTTGGAATAAGTTTCTAAGGGAGGAAAAAAAAATAGTCAATAGTAGTAACCTCATGATAACTGTTCATGTTTGCACAGCAATTAACAGTTTATAAAGCCCTTGCATATACATCAACTCAACTTTTATTGATGTTGGATCTTTAATATTGCTTACAATACTTTGAAGTTCCAAGGAAAATAAGATTTTCAAGAATTTCTGTACACTTTACTAATTCTTGGGCATCTGAGGGTTTTGACAGACTACCATGGAAGAATAAACACTCTTGGCTTTTCTTCGAACATGTGCACATATGTGATCACTACTTCTCCTGAAAAAGTGCTTTAAAAAAAAAAAGGGGGGGGGTCCTATTTATAACTATTTCTTTAACCATTCCAGCCTGTCTGAATGAGCACAGAGAAGACTGGGCACTTCCAAGAATCCAAAAGTATTCTCTATGGGAGAAGCATGATGATTAAGTTCCAAAAGATGGTAACGTCCCCAGAAGCGATAGGCTTCCCAATTCTAACTCTTCATTACTAAAATGAAGCTTTGTTCAGAATCACTGATGCTAGTAATGATGCTATGTAATTAACCTTCACAGTTAGAAATACAGAATATTAAAACTGGAAAGAACTTCAAGGAGATCACTTAATTCAGGTCTCTCATTTTACAGATGGGGAAACTGGGGCTCAGATTCAGGGTTCGAAGAAACCTCTTATTATAGATTTATTATCGATTCTAAAGATTTCTCATAGATACTATATGTTCTTTAAATTACAAATTTATATCTATAGAATACCAAATGAACTTCTCTCCCACCCTCAACTCAGTCCTTAGACCTTTAATGTGGAACTTCATCTTTTGATATTAATATTGATAAATATTGGTTCTTTTCATGTAAATTAAAACAACTCTGAGGTTTCACCTCAGGCCATGCAAAATGACATGGATGACAAAAGATGGGAACAACCATTTTTAGAAGGGCTAAAAGAAGACAAACACAATGAAGGGCTAGGAAGAAGTGCTCCAAATATTCTGAATTTCAACTTATAGCCATGTAAAATGACTAAAACATGTCCAGATGCTTTGACCTAGTGGATTCCACTATTGGGCAAATATTCAAGATCAAAGGACCAGGGTACGCCAAAGACCTCATACTTTGCTCTTTCTGCTAGCAAAAAAGTGAAAACATCTGTGCCCATTGTCTAGGGAATTGTTTGTGGGGATGGGGAGAACCCACATATGATTTTATTATTGCAGTAAGAAGTGACAAATGAGGAATCTAAAGAAAGATTTACATGAAAAAATTTTTGTATATTAAAAAAAAACAGAACCAAGTTAGCAATATATAGGGCTATAACAATATAAATGAAAAATCACTGGAAAAGTCCTGAATAAGTGAAAAACCAATAAAGGATCCAGAGAACAGATAAACATAACTTCTTCTTTATGATGGAAGTGTGGGGGACCTACTAGAAAAGAATATTATATACACTGACTATGGTCACTGTATTGGATGTTTCTGAGTATTTTTCTTTGACACAAGGAAAGGTTCTATCTGGAATGGAGTGTGTGAAATGGCATCACCAAGGGGTATTTTAAAAAAATGTTTATTTCATCCTGAAATATCTCCTCACTTACAAAACAACATATGGAAGTCATATAGACTGGTTAGCCTATATGTTTTATAATTTTGGCAAACCAGAGAAATTCTAAAAGATCTAACCTTTTCAAAATTCATTCATTTATTTAATAAATATTTATTGATTTCCTAAATCTGTGCAAGGCCCAGCCTTGAGAACTTAAGTGGAGATTTCCAAACTCTTACCACAGAATCATCAATTTGTGAGATGCTATTGTGACTCATATCTAGAGTAGTTAATGTTCTCCATGTTGGAATAACTGCAGTTACAGGGCAATCATGATGTGCCCCTTCTGGTTCCCACTCATCAAACTCTGAGGCTTCAGGAACAATGATTTCCTGTGTAAAAACAGTTTAAAATATCTATGAACGTGTACTAAATGTTTTCCTTTAAAATTCATCATTTTACTCAGTGGAATTGCATGTCGGCTACAGGAGGGGATTATGGGGAGGGGAGGGAAAGAACATGAATCTTATAACCATGGAAAAATATTCTAAATAAATTAATTAAATAAAAATTTTCAAATAAAAAAAATTTTTAAACCATAAAATTCACCATTTTCACAATCACTGAAAAGTTTTAAAGACTATAAATTCTAAAACATAGCTAGAAGCGTCCAATAAAACAAAGCCCCCAATTATCTGCATTAATGACTTCTTCATGAATTGATTGAGAAGCTTTAAAAAACCTATTTGTGAAGTTTAACAAGTGTGGCAAGTCACTTTTTAAATACATGGGGGCAGTGTTGCTATGAATCAATGGCTTCCTCTGGCTCAAATTGACTAAAGTTTACTATATGTGTGAATGGGAGCATCATGATCCTTTAGAGCAGCATGGTTTTTTAGCAACTACTTTGTGTGGGTAGATGACTTACCCTTTCAACAAAAAATCTTGTATCCTCAGTATAAGACAAAAGACTTGTCTACACGGCACCTATCCCATCTAACTTCATTACACCAAGTCAAAGACTAATTTGGAGGCATGGCAAAAGTATTGGCTTATACAAATTCTGAAACTAATGGAACAAAGGAAGAAAATCTTTAACACCTAAAGGAAAGGTCACTAAATCTCTTTTTTTAAACTCAAACTCATCTTCTGTCTTAGAACCAATACAGAGTAAGGCAGAAGAATGGTAAGGGGTAGACAACAGGTATTAAATGACTTGTCTAGTCACACAACTGGAGGCCAGATTGGAACCCAGGTCCTCCTGACTCCAGAGCTGACTCTATCTACTGAGTCATCTAGCTGTCCCAAGGTCACTATCTTTTTTTCTAGTGCCTACAGAATATAAAGCAAAACTTCTTTTGGAATGATTTGAGATTTGAGGCAGAAAAGGAAAAAAGCAAAATAAAGCAAGATGGGACAGTCTAATAGTTGCCCAACTTACTCAAAGCTTTACAGTTGGAAGGGACCTTGGAAACTATCTAGTCTGAGTTCTTAGTACTAGATCTATAAACTTGGGTTTAAAAAAAAATTTTTTTTGAAAACTGATTATTTCAATATAATTATTTTCCTTTTTGAAAATACTATGTGTATATATTTAAAAACATAATTCTGAGAAGAGGTCTATGACACACACAAAAATTAAGAACCTCTGATCTAATCTAACTTCCTAATTAGAGACTGAATAATCAAATATTCAGTAAGATTTTTTCAAGTCACATAGGCAGAGCTGGTTAGATCCTAGGTCTCTTTACACAATGTGTTCCCCTACCCACACAAAAGGTAGTTTTTTTAAATACATAATTCCAATGAAAGATTCCTCCTTCATGCCCCAAATCTGTATAGCAAAGATACACCTTTTTTGTACCTGGAGAAGGACTTATAAATTAATAAGCCAATTCAAAGTTTAAAAAAAAATAAGGAAACTTTTAAAATTCACTTAAAATATCTCTCTTACTAAATCAAAGTCCCCTTAATAGACAACATCCTTGAATATCTCTAGTACTTTTTCAAAAGTTTCCCACATTGATGACTCATTTGTTCTACCTCAGCCAGGTTCCCTTAAAATCCAATAAGAATGAGAAATGAAGTGTTATTTAAACCTGAATTTAAGCTAATGATATTTATAATTCAATTTTCTTAAAGACATCTCATTATGCTAGAAAAAGTTCTAGTAGTATTTACTTTTAATAATCTGGTTCAAGCTAAAATTACATGATTACCAAATGCTCCCATATACATTTTTTACTTTAAAAAGAAAAACTATACAACTTCATTAAGTATCTTATTAATAATACCCATTAATATAAATTAATATCCTAGAGGAGGACTATTTTAAAAGTTGAACTCATCAAAACGATCATTATGATACTAGATTCAGGGAGCTGAGAAAGTCCGTTAGGAATTACCCAGCTTAACCTTGTTATGATTTGCTCAAGGTCATATTCCTAATTATGAGGACAGGACTAGAACTCAAGTCTTGTAATTCTCTGCCTAGTGCTTCTGCTATGGTACCAAATGCTCTGTTAGGTAGCACACAGATCAGAGACAGGGAAAGGGCACTTATTCCAAATCCCCAATAAAAAGATTGATAAAGAACAACTGTGTGGATCATAACCCTAAAACTTCTTATGGAGCACCAGCTGAACCTAACTTTGCAAGCAGGATCTTGTTGGAGCTTTTTCAGACAAGAAGGACACAAACTTACTCTCATGGAGGCTGCTGAGAAACGGACACTCAATGTGGCTAAGGTGTGTTTGGATGAGATCAGCCCTTTGATTCGCTTTGCATCACAGTGGCTTATCTGTTTAAAAAAAGATCAAAATTCATAAATTCCATTTCCCTGACAATAAACAGTGATAGGAATGGGAAGGCAAGAAGCCAAACAAAGACCTGAGTCACTCTTGCAAAGACTTAAGCACCAAGTGAACATTTTCTGAAAACTCACTGATATCCCTTCCCATTCTCCTATTTAATGGTAAGGTAAGAGGTTAACACTTGGATTCATTTAGAATACCCTGAGCAATGACTGGAGATGGAGGATAACTACAGCTATAGCCACATTTCTACTCAAACAACCTTCATTTTGGCAAACCTGAGTCTGGTCGCCTAATTCCACTTAAGTGTGAACTGCTGACCCCATAGTCAGAGTGAGAAGAACTATTGGTTTACAACAGATCACTGAAAGAAACACAATTTGGGGCCTATTGTTAGCCTGTTATTTCTTTAAAAATACAATTTTCTAAACTAGAACAGCATAAAGGAGCTCACACATTTATATGGTTTGTCACAGTTCACAAAGGACTTTCTTAGGCAAATAAGTATTAAGAACTATGTAATTCAATACTAATATGAAGTGCTCCTAAGAGTAAAATCTCAAATCACAAATGTGAACAATTCAAAATGGTAGACAATTCCTACCCATCAAAAATTTCATACAATAATAATCATGATAAGCTGCAAAAAATCTGACTTAGGAAGGCTGAAAGTTCTTGAGGTTTTCTTTAACAACAAAAAACCTTTTTTTTTTCCAGTCAACAAGCATTTTTCTTTCCTATGTCCTCCCTACTGAAGAAAAAAACCACAACAAATAAACAAAATATTTTAACAGGTATGTATAGTTAATCAAAATGAACTCCTGCATTGGCCATATCCTAAAAATGTTCATTTTGCTGGACATAGAGTCACCACCACTGTCAGGAGGTTGGTACATAAGTCATCTCCATCATCAGTTCTCCGGAATCACAGGTTGTTGTCCCTTCAGTTTTTCAATCCACTTTCTGCTCAGAACTCTCTCATGCTTAAGGTATAAGAAAGATATCTCTATAGGACCACCTCATAGGCAAAGCACTAGCTTTGTGTCTTTTTTTTTTTTAACCCTCACCTTACATCTTGGAATGAATACTGTGTATTAGTTCCAAGGCAGAAGAGCAGTAAGAACTAGGCAATGAGGGTTAAGTGACTTGTCCAGAGTCACACAGCTAGATAGTGTCTAAGACCACAGTTGAACCCAGGACTTCCTGTCTCTACAGCTGGCTCTCCATCCACTGAGCTATTTAGTTGCCCCTATGCCTATCTACTTTTAAACTTGCTGGATTTCATGTTCACTTTCCCTCTGTCAATTGAGATAAACATTTTGCTTTTAAGGATCTCTGCTAGTGAAGAGGGCCAAATACCTAACAAAATGTGTGTGTCGCCTGGAAGCAAGAAATACTTTTTGGTAAAGGTTTGCTACTTTTGACCAGGATGGGTCAAAGACAATCAAAATAAAAATAATTTCTTCATAGTTCTCAGAATCTTATAAACTATCTATTCAAACCTTACCTCTATCTGATGAAGAGACTTAAATATTGACAAATCAAAAGGCAAGAGATGCTCCTGAATGTTGCTGGTCCCAAAAGGTCCTCCTGTGCCAGACACCTTGGAATTAAGGATTTTGTTAGGCATGATTCTCTAAGGGCTCCTGCACAAATGTTCATGTCATCAGTGTTTGCATTAGCTACCAAATGGCATATGGCTAAATCATGCTTTCCCAAAGTTTCCCAATTAGCTTTAGTTGAGCTCTGCTGTGAGGTGTTCATTCTACAATGAAGAACTAAGTAGATGAGTCAGTGTTTATAAAAGCAAAATAAATCAACAGAGCTAAGCAAGGCTGGAGAATATCAACTGTAAGCTCCAGCTGCCACCTTGTGTCAAGCTACAGTAGCACCCAACCATCCTGTTTAAAGATCACTGGACATAAAGTTAGGAAACCTTCAAAGATGCTGAAAAGTTCATCTTCCTTGGACAATCTCCACCCCACCACAAAATAAGAAGAGTAAATTCTTACCTATTTAAATAGCTGTAACATTACCCAACTGCTCTGAAATACATGAATCACTTACAAACAGGTCACAGGAACACAGGCCATAAGAGGGGCAGGAGTTACCTTCAGGTATCGAAGTCTACATGTGAAGTCCAGAATATGACCCAGGTCAGTCTGGGCATCTCCATTAGCACAGGTGGGTTTCCCCTGCCTCAGCTGCTGAGTGATTGCATATAACTGCAATGGCCTAATGGCAAAAACCTCTCCAGCCACTAAGAGCTGTTCTCCTGAAAACCGACAATAAGAAACTTAGTTCCTGCTAGAGAAAGTCCAGCAGCACCCAGGCCACCTGTTTACCCCAGACCCTATTGGGAGGCTCAAGGAGAGTTGCCAGTAAAAGGTGCTTTCTAAGAAGTCCTGCAGTCCTAGAAGGAATTCTGTTTTACACCACCTAGAAGGAAGCAGCTAGTGGCGAATGAATAGAGTACTGGGTTTGGAGTTAGACTCATCTTTATGAGTTTAAATCTGGCTTCAAACACTTACTAGCTCTAACACCCTGGGCAAGTCACTTAACCCTATTTGCCTCAGTCTCTTCATCTGTAAAATGAGTTGGAGAAATACATGGCAAACTGCTTTAGCCCCTTTGCCAAGAAAACCCCAAATGGGGTCATGAAGAGTTGGACATGACTGAAACTGAATACCACTACCATTCCCATAAAGGGATACCCACCCCAACAGCACAAATTAAAATGGGAAGCACATTGGAGGAGGTTCTGGTCTTTTGATTTCACTGACAGGGGAACTCCAAGATGAGGAAACTATTTCTCCCTATGCATATGGTCTTCTGATTTGTAATTCTCCTTTAGCTCATAGTCTGAGTGGCCTATGGTCAAAGAAGTCAGTCTGTGTCCATCAGGATCATGTAGGTCTTCTTGTAAGTTCCCTTCTTCATTTACCATAGCATGCTGCCTCTTGGAAGGGGTAATATCTCATAAAAGGTAAAAATTTAGGAATTTTGCTTCCAAAAGGAGTACAAATAAAACACAGACTGTGTCCAAACTTTCTGAGGAAAGGATTCATCTCAGGGAGATTAAATATTTAGCTGGTGTCACCAGAGGCACCTTGTCAAGTGGCATGTATGGCTATATTTGCTAACCACTAATTAATTAGGAGCTGGATGGGATCTATTTTACAGAAACTTGTCTGAGGTAAAAGAAAAAAAAACTAGGATAAAAGAAAAGAGATCAATGGATTAATAATAACTAGGAGTGCTAGTTAAAATATTTTAGATCTTTCCTTACCTTTGTGAAAGAGCTCCTCAGCAAGGGCAGCAGTGATGCCATTTATTTCCTGAAGGGGGAAAAAAAAAGGATGGGAGTATACCCCCATCACATGGAAAATTTTAGTTAACTTAATATTCACCCAGCTTTAGACATTCCCAAACTGGCAGGTGAATGAATACCTGAAGACTCCCTAAATTGTTGAAATTCTGACACCTGAGAAAATGAAACAGAATTAAGTCCAAGGTAAAGCTGTAAGTCCTTAAGAAGGTTAAAATGTACAAAGGTATATAAACCAGCAAAATTTACTTAAAAGGCAAAGGGTGCAAATGAAATCCCCTAAAGGTAACAATTCTGCAACCATAGCCAACAAGTAACTCCAGGGGCTACCTCTCCCAGAATTAACTGGTCCAGGAAGGAAGCAGTTATCAACCAAAGCAAAACAATGCAGTGCTCCAGAAGACTAGGAAAAGAGAGGTGAGGAGCAGGGGCATCAATCTTTATTCCCTCTGGTAGAAAAACATACATCTCCCCACTGACAATAGCTGACACTATAAAAGTTACATACATTATCATTTAAGTCTACAAGTAAGGGGGATACTCCAGATAGTATTATCCCCATTTTACAGATAAGGAAACTGCTGCTCAGTGAGGTTAACAGATTAATCCAGGGTGACACAGTAACTATCAGAGGCCTTCCTGGCTTTAAGCCAGGCACCAACTAGAGAAGCACCACTCCCCACATTTGACCAGCACAAGCCTGAAAATTCCAACACTTTTTGGAAGGGTTGCTGCAGTCAGCATTCCTGATTTCATTTTTCCCAATCTGAAAATCATTGTTAATAATGTTTCTAAAGGAGTAAAGGCGAACAAACAATTTTCTTTCTACAGCTGGGATTCTTATATTTATATTGATTTTTGAAATAATGGAGGCAGTAAATTAAAAGGAAATGTGTCAAATGTTCAAGGGCTTTGGCTTATCTAGATGCTTCAACTTTAGAATCATTGGGTTGTTGTAGTTCCTCGGAGATCACTAATGGAATTTCAAATCATTTAGAGACAGTTAACAGTCCTCTTTATAAACATTTCCAAAAAGAGAATGCTTTCCTTTAACTTGTGTTTTTTCAATCATCTGATTTTAATATTTCTTCTTGTCTCACAAAATAATTGCTTTCTTTCTGTTTGGTCCAATCTAATTTTTCATGACAATCATTTCTTAGGTAAAGTTTGCCACCTTTCCCATTCTGTTCTGTGTAGCATTCACTTCACTTAAATTTTTTTGTATCTTGTCTAATTTATCCCAGGTGCTCCTGGGGTTCTACTTGGACTTTAATTGTAGAGTTAATTCCCCCCTAGCTGGGTTTATTGCATGGGCTTCTCTCTACTCACTATTTCTTCCTTCATCAGGTATGGTGCATTTCTTAACTCAGTTAGTTCCTGCATCAGGTTCTTGTTTTGTGAAGGGTTTGGGGGTTCCTGGAAGCAGTGGCTAAGGCTAGGCCCTGCCTTCTGCAGGAATCCTGGGTTTGGGCTCAGTCTTGTGAGGATTCAACTTGGGCTATGGTTATAGCCTCTCCTCTCTCCTTGCACAGTCCTGAAACCAGTTGCCTCCCTTTCTATAGGCTACTGGACCTTACACCTCCTCTGGCTTATTTCATCTTAGGTATCCCCTAAAGGTTTTTGGCAGAGTTCTTATGCAATTGGAGACTGAATAGAGCTTATTGTTATTTCTATCTGGTTTTCTTTGTCACTCTTCTTTCAGGTTCATTTTTAGAACTTTACTGGGGTGTTTGTGGGGGATCTGGGTCCCGTTAGGTTCTACCACATGGCACCTCAGTCAGAAGTCTGATTTCTGATAAACTTCCAATTTTTGTTAGAATTTTCATCATCTCAAAGTTCACCATTAAGTTTAATATATATGTCTCTAACAATCATTTCTACTTTCCTCAGTAGAAGCACAGTTGCTAGCCATATCATAGGACTTTGGAAGTGAAAAGGCCTTAAGAGATTACTCAGTTTATCTCCTTCATTTTATATATAAGGGCCCAGAGAAGCCACTGTGGCTTTTGAAAGGCCCCACAAATAGTTAAAAGATCACATGGACTACGCAAGTTAGAGTTCGCAAGGATCAGAGAAGTTGCATAGTTTTATATCTGTTTTACAAAATGAAGGAGCTGGGGCTCAGTAAGTTGAAGTGACTTGCCAAAAGTCCCACAGGTGGCAGAACAGATTTGAATCCATGTCCTTTAATGCAAGACACTAGGCTCTTTCCTTTGGATCATGATGACTCAGTTAATGGCAGAGCCATCATCTTCCTTAAAATAATTTTGCATATGAAGAGAAGCAGAGGGAAAAAAAAACAAACCTCCCAATGAGAAGCTGTCAGGACATTTGCCACACTAAAAATTCTTTCCAAGGCAGTTATTTCTGAACAGTCTCATGACTAGCAAACAGCTGGAGTTTTCAAAAATGCAGGAGTCAGAAGGGAAATGCAAAGAGGAATAAATATAATAAGCATTCTAGTCACATCAAGAAGATAGAATCAGGAAAAATTCTTTTGATATAGACAATATTATTTCTGAACAAAGAAACTTTTACTTTTGACAAGACAAAGTGGACTTTATTACCTTCTCAAAGAGCTCTCTACAAGGAAGGAATAATGAAATCCTATTGCCCAGAAAAGCTTATATGACTCAAAAAGAACAATAATGTTTTATTTCAAATAACTTGAATTTTGTATTTAATCTTAATAATCATAATTAAGATAGTATCTTTTCCTTATGTAAAAAAAGCAAGCATGATAACCCCTACTATCAGGGCAAAGGTTTTATCATTTTCTACATTCAGAGCACTATTTTTCCAGAGCAATTGGAAACAAAGCCTGGGTGTTTTTGTTTTAAGCTAATTATTTCTATAGCAAATGTTTCAATGTAAAGATAATTTTGTTGTTGTTCAAAGAGTCTGAGGTTTGAGGAACTTTAGGGATGGACACAACATTCTTAAAAGTAGTGTCCTGGATGGCCCTGAAATAACAATAAAAGCAAAAATAATAATAGAGACCACATATCACCTCAGCCAGAGGTACACATAGTTAGCATAAAAGTTTGCAAAGTGATTTACATATATTTTCTCATTTGAGGTTTGCAATAGCCCTGTGAGGTAGGTGCTCTTACTGTGTCTATTTTAGAGATAAGGAAACTGAGCCTGAGAAGTTAAATGACTTGCCTGAGTAACACAATTGATATTCATCAGGGACAAGACTTGAATATAGCTCTTTCTCTGAAAGCCTAGCCCTCTATCTACTAACATGCTTGCCTCTCAATCAAGTCTTGATTTAGCTATAATTATAAGCAAAAGATCAAATTTTGTAAACAGCCAGCAGTTAATGAACAACAGTAACGAAAACTTGAACCTTTTTATTGGGAGAAGATATATTAACAGGAACAAAGTCCTTGCCTTTGATCACCACCAAAACCTGTATTAATTTACCACAGGTAGACAAGAAAAATCCACACCTCCAGTTCTCTTGCTGCCACTCTCCCCAACCTTAGCCCACCCAAGCCCCACCTAACCCTGACTATTTCCCTTCCACTAAACTTTAGGCTTTTTCAAATTTTCAATCACTCAGCAATTTCTTATTTGAAGTTCATATTCAAATGTCCCATTCAATTGAGATTAGACTGGCTGATCTATCTAATCCCAGGTCAGCCTTCTTCCTTTCTCAGAGTTCAGCATCTGACTTATTAGCTTCCTTCCCTAAAACTAGGAGGACTTCAACATCCATGCTGATACTCCCTTGAACTCTTCCCAGTACTCTTTTACTTTGCCCACACAAGGACACCTTGGATAGATCACACCCACAAATGTTTCAGTCCTGCACCCATTCTTTGCCCTCATAAAGACCTCCACATCCCAGTACTTTCATCACCTCTGCTCTGACTTCATTCCCATCTCTCCAATCTTGACCCTAGGACCATCCTCTACTCTAATCACTTGCTCCATCATTCTATCATCTCTCTTCTCTGCCCAAATCACATTTCTCAATTACTCCCAGCATCCATCTCTTCTCACCATACTCATATGCTTCTGAACAGAGGCATGTCATACAATTGTAATGATGAGGAATGTTACAAATTCATATCCAACTTCAACTGGGTCTTCACTGCAGCAAGAAAATCCTTGTATTCTTTCCTAACTGATTCCCTGTTTCTCCCCACAAATCTTTTCCAAACCTATTCTCTCAAGCCTCTCACTCCTTCCAATACTCTTCCTCCCCATCACTTTCTGACAAAAAGATAGTTACTGAAGCATTAATAGTATCAGGAGCCTCATACAGGTCAGGTTCTGACAAAAAGATAGTTACTGAAGCATTAATAGTATCAGGAGCCTCATACAGGTCAGGTAAGGGGAGAATGGCCAAATCTCACTGTCTTTTCTCAGTTCTCCCTCTTCCTGTTTTACCTGAGACTCCCGATACTATTTATATAGGAGCTCCCTCTCCTGCTTTGCTTCACTGCTCTCTCTGGTTCTCTTACTTATTCCTTCCTGGCCTCCTTTGCTGGTTTTCATTCCTATCATGCTCTCCAAAAGGGGGTGTTTCTCTTTTCTCTACACAACTTCATCAGATCCCGTCCCCACAAATTTACTACTTGACTATGATAATACAATCCAGAAAATACATTGAACATAAAGGCATTTCAAACATTTCCAGCTTCCTGTTGGACTTCAAGATCAGAATCAGGGAAGTATCTATGGGAAGCTGACAATTAGCAGATAACAACTCTGCAGAGGCAGATAGATCCCTTTGGACAATGGACACTTGATCAGTGAATGTCCTCTGGAATGAAAAGTAACAGTAAACAGAATTCTAGATCTAGAATCAGGTAGACATGAATTCAAACCTACCTCAGGTACTTACTAGCCATGCACACCTCTAAAAGTGAGCTAACCTCTAAAGCCCTGGTTTCCCCATATGCAAAATTGGGATTAAAACACTTGAAGTATCAAACAGGGGCATTACAAGTAATCACCACAGAATGTTAAGAGTTGGAGAGGAACTAAGAAGTCATCTGGTTCAAACTGTTCAGTGCCACTTAATATTCCTGGGTCTCGGTTCCCTCTCTTGTAAAATGAGAAGGGCTGGATGATATGGCTTCTGAGGTGTCCTCCAGCTCCAGACAGCTCTATGCTGCCAAGAATGAGACTACCCTCTGTAGTATATCTGACAAGGGGTCATCCAGCCACTGTTTTTGGACAATCCTCATGTATGGAGGTGTTTTCTTGCATCAAGACTCTTTTCACCTTTCAGCTGTTACCCTTAGTTCAGCCCTTTTGGGCCAAGCAACTCAATGTCCTCCCCTTTAATCCCATCTGTCCACATCTACTTGCATGTAGTTTCCACCACAGGCTCTTTCAGGAAAAGGCCTTTTTTGCCTTTTAGTGCTATTATAAAAAAAAAAATCCCAAAACAAAGAGAAAAGAAGGAAGGCCAGGAAGGCCAGTCAAGCAGGATAACTCTGAAAGTAGCAGGTGGACCTTATTATATATTAATTTTTTTTTAACATTTGGGGAAATACAGTCCTGTCTCCCCTTTGAATCCTGATCCAGTGCCTCTCTGACATAGAAGGAAATCTAGGCTTTCAAAAGTGGTGCCAGCGGAGCCTGACCACCATGACTCATTCAGAGAGCCCAGCGTTAATAAGAAGTCTTTGCATTCCTAGAACCTAACTGCCTGTTTCATACAGCAGCATACCATTTTAAGCAGTGAAGGATGGCCCAAAAACGTTAACAGCACTCTACTCATGCAAACCTTGTAGCAAGCAATACAAACAAATGAAAGATCTCAAAAAGATAAGGAGGGCACTAAATACTTTATCTGACACTTCAAAGTCACAAGCTTTCCTGAGTTTTGTCCCTCAGCTCTGTGCCACCCATCCTTATAATAGTCTTCAATCAATCAACAAGCATTTACTTAATGTTTACTATGTACCAGGTACTGTTAAGTGCTGGAGTTACAATGAAAAAAACAACAACTATTTTCATCTACTTATTTATATGGGTTTTTAATGATCTTGAATTAATATTAAAGTACCACACTAAAAACCAAAGAATGTGAAACATTTTCATAAGGGAATTATAATCCTCAGCCTCCTTCAAACAAAGCAGAAGTCCAACAATTTCACAACAGGAAACTAGTTAACCACGGCCCCTGAGTAATAAGAAATGCACTGCACTGGTCCCAAGCTATAATATACACATATACATATGTATATTCCAACTGCTGACTGCTGCCATATTTCAGATATGGCCAGGTGGAGTTTTGTCAGCAAAAGGATATTAGCAAATTTCCTTCTGTTTCCAAGTAAAATAGTCTTTATTTATCACTAAGGGGTATTTTAAAATAATAACTCAAAACCATTACTGATTAGAGAAATGCAAATCAAAATAATTCAGAGGGAACACCTCATACCTAGGAGAGTGGTTAATATGACAGACAAGGAAAATGACATGTTGGAAGGAATATGGAAAAATTGGGACAATAATGCATGTTGGGTGGAGTTGTGAACTGGTCCAAACATTCTGGAGAACAATTTGAACTATGCCCAAAGGGCTATCCAACTGCACTTATCCTTTGACCTGGTAATACCACTATTAGATCTGAATCCCAAAGAGATAAAAGAAAAAGGAAAAATGGCCTACAGGGACAAAAATAAAGTGGCTCTTTCTATGGTGGCAAAGAACTGGAAACTGAGGGGATGCCTATCAGTTGGGGAATAGCCAAACAAATTGTGGTCTATGATTGTGATGAAATATTATGGTGCTATAAGAAATGATGAGCAGGGGGGCAGCTAGGTGGCTCAGTGGATTGAGAGCCAGACCCATAGACAGGAGGTTCTAGACTCAAATCTGGCCTCAGATACTTCCTAGATGTGTGACCTTGGGCAAGTCACTTGACCACCATTGCCTAGCCCTTACCACTCTTCTGCCTTAGAACCAATATAGAGGGAGGGAGGGAGGAAGGAAGAGAGAAAGGGAGAAAGGAAGGCAGAAAGGAGGGAAGGGGGGAAGTGGGGAAGAGGGAAAAGAAGGAAGGGAGGAAGATGATGAGCAGGATGGTTTCAGAAAAACCTGGGAAAACTTATATGAACTGAACAAAAAGTGAAGTTTTTAGAACCAGTCTTAGAGACAGGAGGTCCTGGGTTCGAATTTGAGCTCAGAAGCTTCCTAGCTATGTGACCTGCTGGGCAAGTGTAAAAAAATAAAATAAAATTCAAAACAAAACAAAACTTAAAAAAAACTCATAATCATAACTGGTGTGGCATGGTTCTAAGTAATATGGCTATGGGCTTTTAAGGATATGAAACACTTGATTCATTGAAAAGACAATTGGCTTTCCCCCCAAAAAAGTGAACCATGAGAGAGAATGGCTATTGTTTCTTAATGTAAAGCCTCTGTAACTCTAGAAGACTAAAGTTTTGTAGAAGTATTTCTGTGAAAATCACTCTATCTGTAAAGAATGTTTTTACCTCAGCATCTCAACAGCTCTTGAGTCTGGCAATGATCCCTCAATTCTGACTACTGAGCATAGAATAAGAACTGAATCATCATGCAGCAAGGCCATCTGGGAACTCTCTGACCCTCGAAGTCTGGCAATCTATATACCATAACACTAAATCATTAATATTTTAAGTCAGGCATCAATTCCATTAAGATGATCACTTGAATTTTTAGGTTAACAAAACCAAGTAAGCTATTTAAAAGAAGTTTCAAAAACACTTCTCTGCTCCTTTTGAGAAGTCCTCTTGGCTTAGACATCTGCACTTACCTCCAATTACAATGCTTTGTGGTAAAGGAAGTCCTAAGGGTACTTTTAATCTAAACCATTGCCCATACTAAAAAATCAGACTTAGTTAAATATTGCTCAATCATTCTAACCCAGACAGCTTAAGCCAGCATATCTTTCCATAGCATACTTGGTCTGACATACACTTCTTCACTAACTCAAGTGACACCAAATACACAAGATCACAAAACCACAGAATTTAAGAGTTAGAAGATCAAAGATCACCTAATCTAACCCACACTAACCACATTTTATGCTTTTCTCCCTCATGCTTAAGCCCATACAACTTACATATAAGTGAAAATGTAAAAAGTGTGACAACACTTTAGGTGCAGCAACAGGGAACTTGGTAAGAAGTGTTTGCAGGTAGACTTCCAAATCTTTCTGTCTTTTCTCCACCAGACTTTTGGAATTTTTTCCAATTATCTTTTTAGGAGGAAGTAAATTCTTATCAATCTTCTTTTCAGCAATGAGCTATAAGAAAACATAATCAGATTATAATTAGATGAAATAGAAGGCCAAAAGCTTAAAGCACAGCATTCACCCAATCTTTCATAGTCCCTCATCTGATTTGTGGGATAGAATGACTGGACTTACGGTTCTGGGAATCAGGGTATCCAAGACTGACTATATAAACTACACTGTTAAACACATCAGCACATTTCAGAGTAGAAACACCATTGGGAAGCCTCTAGGTATAGGCACAAAAGCAACATCATGCAACTGATTCCCAAACTCCCACAAGAACTTCTTGAACTTCAGTTCTGGTACTTCCTTAAAACATTTAGATGGAAAGTAATCCAGTAGAAGGGCTTTCTCTAAAAGAAAACTAGAGCAAGATCCTACCACTGGGCTGAACAAAAACAGCTATTAGAGATAAAAGATAAAATTTGAAAAGCTGAGATACATATATACATCAAAACAAAAAGTTCAAATACCCCAAATTATTTCTGTCCACCTCATCTTAATGATACAAATCATATATGTGGGATTAGTTATCTAGTGAAGAACTCAATATAAGAGTCAATATACTCTCTAGATAGTCTACCTAAAATGTCAAAGTACTAAAGCATTAAAAAAATTCTGGAGTTAACATTCTGTGATCCAGCTATTATAGTTCTTCTTTAGTAATATGGGGACCCAGTACCCCACCCCAGACCCTGTGCCCTACCCACCCCTCTGTTCAGGGGCGGGGCCACCATGGCTGCTGTTCCAGGCTGGAGGTGGGGTCATGTCTATACTCAGCCCCTGAGAAGGTGGAGGGAGGCTAGAATGACCCACCCACTGTGTTTGTGGGCAGGGCCAACCTCCCAGCCAGCCAGGGGCCTTCTCAAGCTCATAAGAGATCTCTGCATGCCCATATCTTTGGCACATGTGCCATAGGTTCGGCATGACGGCCCTAGCCTTTTTAAGATGCTATTTTCCTCATAGTACACCACAATGAAAAATTTGGTCAAATAGTATACAATCCTGGGGGCAGCTAGGAGGATCAGTGGATAGAAAGCCAGGCCTAGAAACAGGTGGACCTGGGTTCAAATCTGAAATCAGATACTTCCTAGATGTATGACCTTGGGCGAGTCATTTAACTCCCATTACCTAACCCTTACCATTCTTGTACCTTAGAACCAATACATAGTACTGATTCTAAGATTTAAAAAAGGGTTAAAAAAAGGTGTACAATCCAAGAAAACAAAGCAACTACCTCCAATGGTGTTACCTTTTCATGTAAATCATGGAAGTCACTGTAACGATGTTTGACCGTCCATTGATGGCTGCCAACAGTAACTTGGATAATATAGACCTAAAAAGGAAATCCATAGCAATGTCAGGTATACCAACCAGCAAAGTGAAGGAGATCCCCCTGCCCAGTCAAGGTCAGAGCAATAGTTGTTAACTTTCAACAGTCCCTCCTAGAGATGAAAATTCCATAGAAAAAAACATGATTGACAAGACCCAGTCAGGACTAACTGACTGATATCCTAGGCTAACTATCCAGATCTCTAGCCTCTTATATGACTTCTGCAGAGTCTACTTTTCTACCTCCTTCCATTACTGAATTTCTGTGTGTAAAAATAAAATACACACACACATATACACACACGTACACACACACACACACACACACAAAATGATAAAGAAACACATTTTATTTATTCATTTTTTTCAAATAGGACAATAGTCTTGAAAATCAGGTCTATGTTACAAGAAAGGGAGAGGGAAAAACTGGGGAGCTGGCAGTCTCTGTGAAGCCAGACTAGTTCACTGAGGGTCTGAGAGAAAAGCAGGTATATTCATTTTAGAGCTGAACAATACTTCTTTCTCCATCAAGAGGAGTTCCAAGTTCTAAGTCTGGCATTAAAGGCTCTCTATACTCTTCTCTCCACCCATCTATTTTTTTTTTTATCACATCTCTTTTTAAAGGTATCAATTATGGGAGGCAGCTGGGTAGCTCAGTGGATTGAGAGCCAGGCCTAGAGATGGGAGGTCTTGGGTTCAAGTCTGACCTCAGACATTTCCCAGCTGTGTGACCTTGGGCAAGTCACTTGACCCCCATTGCCTAGCCCTTACCACTCTTCTGCCTTGGAACCAATACACAGTATTGATACCAAGACGGAAGGTAAAGGTTTAAAAAAAAAAGTATCAATTATGCCTTTTAATTTTACAACAATCATTTGCCTACCATAGTATTTCAAAGCACAGTACTGATTTCACATTAAAGCCAACTCCTTGAAACCACTTTACACCGACCAGATTGGCTAACATGAAAGAAAAAGAAAATGACAAATGCTGGAGGAAACGTGGAAAAACTGGGACACTAATTCACTAATGTGGAGCAGTGAATTAATCCAAACAGTCTGGAGAACAATTTGCAACTCTGCCCAAAGAGCTATCCAACTGTGTGCTTCTCTTTTGACCCAGTAATACCACTACTAGGTGGTCTGAATCCCAAAAAGATCAAAGGAAAAGGAAAAGGAAAAGGAAAAGGAAAAGGAAAAGGAAAAGGAAAAGGAAAAGGAAAAGGAAAAGGAAAAGGACCTACTTGTTCAAAAACATTTATAGCAGCTCTTTTCATGGCAAAGAACTGGAAATTGAGGGTGCTCATCAGTTGGGGAATGGTTGAATAAGTTGTGTTCTATGATTGCGATAGAATACTATTGTGCTTTAAGAAATGACAGGCAGAAAATAAACCCGCATAAGTCATCAGCATTTCTATACATCTCCAACACAGCTCAGCAGCAAAAACTAGAAATAGAAATCCCATTCAAAATCACCTTAGACAAAATAAAATACCTAGGAATCTATCTCCTGAGACAAACACAAGAACTATATGAACACAACTACAAAACACTCTGCACACAACTAAAACTAGACTTGAGCAACTGGAAAAACATTAACTGCTCATAGGTAGGATGAGCCAATATAGTAAAACTGACCATCCTACCCAAACTTATCTATATATTTAGTGCCATACCCATTGAACTTCCAAAAAATTTCTTTACTGATTTAGAAAAAACCATAACACAGTTCATTTGGAATAACAAAGGATCAAGGATATCCAGGGAAATAATAACCCAAAGATCCCAGCTTTTGGGTCAAAAATCCACTATTCGATAAAAACTGCTGGGAAAATTGGAAGACAGTGTGGGAAAGATTAGGTTTGGATCAACACCTTACACCCTACACCAAGATAAATTCAAAATGGGTGAATGACTTGAACATAAAGAAGGAAACTATAAGTAAATTAGGCAAACACAGAATAGTATACATGTCAGACCTTTGGGAAGGGAAAGACTTTAAAACCAAGCAAGACATAGAAAGAGTCACAAAATGTAAAATAAATAATTTCGACTACATCAAATTAAAAAGCTTTTGTACAAACAAAACCAATATAACTAAAATCAGAAGGAAAGCAACAAATTGGGAAGCAATCTTCATAAAAACCTCTGACAAAGGTTTAATTACTCAAATTTACAAAGAGCTAAATCAATTGTACAAAAAATCAAGCCATTCTCCAATTGATAAATGGGCAAGGGACATGAACAAGCAGTTCTCAGCCAAAGAAATCAAAACTATTAATAAGCACATGAAAAAGTGCTCTACATCTCTTATAATCAGAGAATTGCAAATCAAAACAACTCTGAGGTATCACCTCACACCTAGCAGAGTGGCCAACATGACAGCTATGGAAAGTAATGAATGCTGGAGGGGATGCGGCAAAGTAGGGACACTAATTCATTGCTGGTGGAGTTGTGAATTGATCCAACCATTCTGGAGGGCAATTTGGAACTATGCCCAAAGGGTAATAAAAGACTGTCTGCCCTTTGATCCATAGCACTACTGGGTTTATAGCCCAAAGAGATAAGGAAAAAGACTTGTACAAGAATATTCATAGCTGCACTCTTTGTGGTGGCCAAAAATTGGAAAATATGGGGATGCCCTTCAATTGGGGAATGGCTGAACAAATTGTGGTATATGTGGTGATGGAATATTATTGTGCTAAAAGGAATAATAAGGTGGAGGGATTCCATGGAGACTGGAACGACTTCCAGGAAGTGATGCATGCAGAGCAAAAGGAGCAGAACCAGGAAAACAATGTGCACAGAGACTAATACACTGTGGTACAATCGAAGGTGATGGACTTCTCAAAAAACACTATCCACAAGCAGAGGATAAACTGTGGGAGTAAAAACACCAATAAAAAGCAACTGCTTGACTACAGGGGCTGAGGGGAAATGACTGAGGAGATACTCTAAATGAACACTCTAGTGCAAATACCAACATGGAAATGGATTCGAATCAAGAACACATGTGAAACCCAGTGGAATTGTGCATAGGCTATGGGAGAAGTGGGGAGCGGGGGGAGGAAAAGAAAATGATCATTGTTTCCAATGAATAATGTTTGTAAATGACCAAATAAAATAATGTTAAAATAAATAATGTTAAAAAAAAAGAAATGACAGGCAGACCAGTTTCAGAAAAACCTGAGAAAACTTATATGAACTGATGAAAAGTGAAAAAAGAAGAACTTAGGAGACCATTGGACACAGCAATATTGTAATGATAATCAACTGTGAATGACTTGACTGTTCTCAGCAATACAATGATCCAAGAAAATTCTGAAGGATTCATTATGAAAAATGCTGATCACCTTCAGAGTGAATCGATGAACTCTAAGTGGAGACAAACATACTGTTTTCAATGGCTTTGCTTATTAAAGCAATTAGGTCCCTTCCAACTTTAAAGGCAGGGTACCAGCTTGGTGTAATGGAAAAAAATACTAGATTCAAGAGTTAAATGGGATCTAGGTTCAAATTCTGACTCCTATGCTAGCTATGGGGTCATAGAAAAGTCACTTGATCTCTGAGCCTTAGGGTCCTTTCACACATGAAAAGGAAATAACATCTGTAGTATTTTTCAAAGGTGTCAGACCCAAATGAAAATTTTGCAAAGTACTTGCCGAGTCCTACGTTGTGTAAACATTAGCTATTATGATTACTATAGTTAATGTGACACAATCTAAGAAATCTAATCCAAAGCAGCTAGGTGGCATAGTAGATATGGTGCCAGGCCTGTAGTCAGGAAGTCTTGAGTTCAAATCTGTCCTCAGGTGCAAGCTGTGTGAAGCTAGATAAGTCAGTTAGACCTCTTTGCCTTAGATCCTCATTTTTACAGTTAACTGGAAAATGAAATAGCAAACCACTCCAGTTCCTTTTTCTTTTTAAACCCTTACCACTTTCCATGTTAGAATCAATACTGTGTATTGGTTCCAAGGCAGAAGGGCAGTAAGGGCTAGGCAATGGGAGTGAAGTGACTTGCCCAGGGTCACACAGTGAGGAAGTGTCTGAGGCCAAATTTGAACTCAAGACTTCCCATTTCTAGACCTGGCTCTCTAACTGCCCCCTTTACAGTATCTTTGCCAAGAAAATTCCAAATGGAGTCACAAAGAGTTGGACACAACAGAACCATGTATGTGAAGGGGATAGAAATTTGGACTAGAGTCAAGATGATCTGAGTGCAAATTCAGCCTCAGACAGACTGCTTAGCTGTGCAGCACCGGGCAAGTCACTTAGCCTTTATCTGCCTCAGCTTCCTCATCTGTAAAATGGTGATAATAACAACAGGTAAGGTATTGATTAGTAAAGTATTTAGCAGTGACTAGTATACAGCAGGAGCTTAAATATTTATACCCTTCCTTACAACTACATTTAAGGGGTTAGGATTAGATCAGATAGCACAGGTAAATTGTTTGGAAATCTGATTCAGAGAGAAACAGAGACCTACAGAAGGGAAACGATACTGCAAGTTTATTCTTGCCTCACCACAAATGGGGAAAAACAGGATTTTTCTTTTAATTTTGGAGCTGGAGTCAAGATAGATAAAATCTACCTCATCCAGTGTTGTCAGCTATCTTTGTTATCACACATCAATCCCTGTAACTTCTGCTGCTATCAGAACATTAAAAAGGGTCTTCTACAGAAAGAAGGGAGGTCACTCCAGGATTCTGTTGATCACTGACAGGTGAGGTGGGGGGGAAGGCACAAAGGCATTCAATTAGTTAATGTTTCCTTCCTTCCTTGGGAGGACCAAGGTCTAACATTCTGCTTTCAGGGACACTGTGGTAAGCTTAATATGTAAGCAGCTCTGGTCAAGTGTCAGGCCTCGTCAGAAAAGTCCCTGCACAACAGTATTAAGGAGGTTGCAATTAATCTGGCAGAAGTACATGAGGCAAAGGCTATATTGTATGGTTCAATCCATACCTCTCTAAGCATCACACATGCCAGTCTTTTTGCCCCACCTTCTCCAGCATACAGGCAAGAAGCTTGTTCTGCACTGATGTTTAAGGTCCTGGCTATAGAGGCCCAACCAAACTTGCCTACAACTATTGCTGCATAAAATCAAGACCAATTGGGAAGGTTTTCATTGTAAATCTGAGTAACAATGCCTTCAAAGTAAGTTAAGAATGAGCAATGAAATGTGAGAAATTATTCTTCATACATAATCAGATCAAATTTCCAGCTGGCTCTGGAGTAAGAAGACTATGTTCGAATTCCTGTCTCAGTTACATACTCTGTCTAGCCATGAGTAGTAGTGGTAGTCTCTCAGTGATGGAGAATGACAATTGTCTTTGTGCAGTTTCATCTCATGTGGCTTTGGAGTCCAAAGGCTGAGGCGTAGAGTTTGTAGCACATGGGGCATGGGACTCCAGTTGTTACGGGAGGTGCGGTTGTGGCCTGGTGTCAACATTGGAAGAAGTCACCTAATCTCTCTATGCCAGTCTCCTCAACTATAAAAGAAGGGTATGGTCTAGATAGCCTCAGGGGTCTTTCAGGTCCAAAACCATGACTCTATGATCTATCTTACAAATAGAATAGCAAGTTTAACCACTTAAAGATTACCTCAGAATGTGAGCTCCTTGAGGGCAAGGGTAGTTTTTGCCTTTCTTTGTCTGGACCAGACAAGCACCGTATTTGGGGCCATAGTAACTGCCTGATAAATACTGATGGATGACTGTTTTCTGAATCATTCAGGAGCCAGTAAAGAAAATAAACATGTCATTCAATGGCCCATTTGCAAAAATCTTTAAGCTCTGATAACTCTACTGGGTCTATCTGACCTGCTTCACTAATCAGTTCAGATTAATTTAAGTATTCTTGCATTTGTAAAAATGAGCTGCTTCCACATCTCAAAATCACATGAGAGCCTTTCAGAACTCTTCCTCAGTTTAAAGGGATAGAAAACCAGTTTAAAGTGTTGCAAATCAATGCCTCTCAACATAAAACACTCTCTAAAGCTTTAAACTGGAGGCTAGGGGCTAAAATGTTTAAAGAATGAAAGAGACTTTTAGGCTTCAGACTAAATCCCATATGCTGGTGCTCTCCATTCACCCAGTGAGTCAGGAAACCAGAGGGGGAAAACGTCAAATCATAAGGCCAAGATAAGTGACTTTAAAGCTGGGGAAAACCCGGTCTCTGCAGAGTTACTCTGAGGAAGAGCACGGACACACCTTTAAGCATCTTAAGAATTTTCCCTTTCAGCGTCAGTTTAAATCCCCACCCTTATCTTGCCTAAATCGAGTCTTTGCATAGTTGCTGTGAAGCCTTCTCCACCCCACGGAGTGCTCCAGGAATATAGGGATTATCTTTTGCCTTTCTGATATCCCCTAGGGCTCAGTGCCATGCATACAGAAGGCGCTAAATAAATGCCGGATGACTTGTGGATTCAAATTATTTTATCCCCATCTCCAATTCTCCCCAAGCAAGAGTCTTCATCAATTTCCCCAGATTCCGAGGGAAATTAACGAGGTTAGCAGTCTTCGTCCTTCTCCTCCCCACATCACCTCCTCATACGCATGCGTTTTCCTGGGCTGCTCTTTGACCCACGACAGGAGGCCTCCGCTAAGGTCCCTCCTTGCCCCTCCACCTGTCCCCCTCTGCTAAAGTCCTCTTACGGGCGTTTAGCTCCCTGGACTAGGAGCTGCAGGAGGGCAGGCCTCCCATTTTTGCCATTCTCGACGCCCACCTGGCCTTCAGACCCATCTTCGCTCCTCCAAAGCCGGGGCGACTGGGCCTCCGTGCCCTCCCTCCGCCGCGGCTTCTCACCGTATAGTTCTCTACCAGCTCGGAGCCCGGAATCCGTGCCTCCTTGGCTGGCTCGGCCTCCTCTTCCTCGGGCCCAAAGCCCCTGGCAGCCGCCGCCATGGCCCGCGGAGCCCGCCCGCGGAGGGGTCACTGACACCGCCCTCGTCCGGCGGCCCCGCCGCAGGCTGTTGCCTGAGCCCCACCGCAACCCCAGAGTCCTCGGACGTCCCCGCTGCCGCAGCTACCCTGGGGCTGCAACCCAGCTCTAGCCGCGGCTACCGCGGCCATGTTTGTTTGCATCCGGCTCCGGGAGGAAACCCCGCCCAACTTTATTGGCAGCTACTAGACACGCATTCACACACGCTGAGGGGGCGGGGCCTCGGCCCAGGGCATGCTCAGTACGGCTCTGCCTGGAATTCATTAAAGGTGTACTTGCCTAACCCTAAACGAGTCAAAATGCTTTTAAATTACCATCCGACTTCTTCTTTCCTCTTCCTATCTCCCAGAGGAGTCACGGATTTATTTATTACCACATTTAATTTCACGTTCTCCAAACTAGAGCTGGTCCAGGGAAATTCCAGCACTTTACAATTGGGGAAACTGAGGCATGATACGAGGAAAGGCCTTACAATCCCAGCAAAGTCTGATAGGAACTGTGAAGCCTAAGAGTTTCCCAATTGTTGGTCTTCCAAAGCACACCTGGGGAAGTTTTGAGGGGTAATAAAAGAGATCAGTAAATAGCCTTTTGAAAACCTCTAAACCTAAAATTCAGACTTTTTAATCGTCAACTTCCTTATTCATATTAATTCATTTTTCTATAGCACCTTCAGATTGTAAAGGCTTTCTCCCATACCATAATAACCCAGTGAGGGAGGCAGGGCAAGTATGTTTGTTCCCACTTGATATATGAGGAAACAGAGACTAAGGGAGGGATTGTGACCTGTCCAGCTAATGAATTTGGTGTCAGAGCTGGGATTTGAATTCAGCTCTCTCATTTCCTAAATCTGTCTTCTTGCATCTTGTCCTTCCCATCTCAGGTCCTCTTGATTCTCAGCTCCTAAAATCTTGGGACCTGATTCTAGAGCTAAAATGGGACTTAGAAAAGTTACGTGGTCCAACCTCGAGCCCCGCCCTCTCCATACAACATCCTTGGCCAAGTGATCATCCAGACTGCTCCTAAGATTCTAAGATTCCCCTTGAGGGCAGCTACTCTCAGTGCTTTGCACATTGCCTGGCAGCGTAGTGAATGCTTAATTAATGTTGATCAATTATTGATTGTTTGAGAACCTCTAGAGTCAGCTCTCTATTTATGAGGCAGTACTTTTCCTGGGTCTGTGAGAGGAGGGGTGAGGAGAAGAGAGGTGTAGTTGGAGGGAGAAGAGGTCTTCTGTCTGCTATTTTGGGGAGGGGGGTCTGGACTCTTCTTGCGACAAATCCTTCAAACAAGTCACTTTTCCTTTTAACATCTACTTCGAATGCAAAACTTCTCTCCCTGTGTTCTGACTTTGACACTTCCAAAAGCATTTTACACAACTCAGAATGTCTACCTTAGTCTTGTATCAAACTGAAGTTGAGCTCCTTGTTACATTTCCCCTCATGACAACTAGTTCTGTCCATGGAGCCAAGCAGAGCAAGTTCAATTCTTCCCAGTGGATTGTAGTGCAATGGAAAGAAAACCTTTGGTCTTAGAATCAGAAGAGATTCCACTCCTAGCGGAGTCTGTTTCTCCATCCATAAAATGAGGGGATTGGACTTAATGATCTCCATGGCCCCTTGCAGTTCTCCATCCTGTGAAGTGTTTAATATAGCTATTTTATGCCCCGATGTCTTCTCTTTTAAGGGGATAAAGCATCCTTAATTTCTTCCTTTCTGCCACCCCTCCTCTCCCTAGCTTGGTCCCACCTTCAGAGCCATTGAGAACTGTGGGAGGAAATTGCTAGGAACCGCACCATCTAGGGAAGAAAATTTAGATGTTTGATGGGCAACACAGTCGTTAGGGATGAGAATTTAGATATAATCTGCCTTCCTTTTTTACAGATGAAACTGAGTACAACACTATGAAACAAACATTACTGAAGCTGAATGATAGAACACCTAATGCTGAGTCCTGGTGGGGAGAGGGGAAGGCATGGGCAGGTTCACAATTTAGATAAGACCTGGTCTCTTTTTTGTGGACCTTGCTTAATCCTCCACCTCCCCTTTCTAATATTTTCTAATTTTTATTTTCTAATATTTTCTAATATTTAATATATATAATATATAATATAATAATTTTCCCAATAGGTGTTATCCTTCCCTATTAGAATGTGGGGGGGGGCAGCTGGGTAGCTCAGTGGATTGAGAGCCAGGCCTAGAGATGGGAGGTCCTGGGTTCAAATTTAACCTCAGACATTTCCCAGCTATGTGACCCTGGGCAAGTCACTTAACCCCCATTGCCTAGCCCTTTCCACTCTTCTGCCTTGGAGCCAATACACAGTATTGACTCCAAGACAGTAGGTAAGTGTTAAAAAAAAAAAAAAGAATACATTCCTTGAAGGCAGGAATCAATCAATAAACATTTATTAAATATTTATTATGTGCCAGGCACTATGCTAAATGAAAAGGATACAAAAAGAGGCAAGAGGCAGTCCCTGTCCTCAAGGAGCTCACAGTCTGGAGAGGGGAGACAACATGCAAATAAATACTATGTACAAATGAGCTATTTTGTTAATGTTGAGTTCTTCCAGTTGTGTCTGACTCTGAACTCTTATGGGGTTTTCTTGGTAGATACTAGAGTGGTTTGCCATTTCCTTTTCTAGCTCATTTTACAAATGAGGAAACTGAGGCAAGCACAGTAAAGTGACTTGCCCAGCATTTCACAGCTAGTGTCTCAGACCAGATTTGAATTTAGGAAGATGAATCTTCCTGTCTCCAATCCCAAGCATTCTCTCCACTGCTCCATTTAGATTGACTTCTGAATGTATCTAACATGGAAATCAGGACTTTGATTATATTTTAGTGATAAGTTCTCCAAATTAGATGAAGGACTTTACATCCAAAATTGCACTGATAATTCTAAAGAAAGTGAAATTATTTTCCTATTTTTAAGAATCTGATAATTTTTAAAAACAGAAAGGTTCATTTTACAAGTTAGACTTTTATTAACTTTTTTTTTTAAGATTCTAATAACAGGTACAGGGTTTAGGTAAAGACAGAAACAGCAAGTGGTATTTAGAAACTGAAATTCTCTAAAGTTTCAGGTAAATTATGTTTTCCTAATTCAATGTTGTTCTTCTAGCTTGGTGTTAATCCAATAACTCCATAAGGCTTGAAGTGGTTTTCACCACATGAATTAGTTATTGGGAAACCAACTATAGTATTAAAATGAGCTGGAGAAGGGCATAACAAAACAGTCCAGCCCCTTTTCCAAGAAAATCCCAAATGGGGTCATGAAGAGTTGGACACAAAATGACTAACTGACAACATATTTCTTAGAGAAAACAGTATAATCCTGTAGCTTTCTCAAAATTGACTGTACCATTTAATTAGAAAACTTTTACCTTACATCTTTGTCTTATTGCTTTTTCTAAATTCCCTTAGAAAGATAACATCTCTGTATTATAATCTGACCACAAATACAGATTAAAATTGAAAGATTTTTTTTTCATGCTTGCATCCTATTAAAATAATTCAGGTGTTCGAGGGTGAATCTATTAACTAACAGATTTAATATTATAGTTAAAAAACTTCTATTCTCACTTGTCCTGATTATAGAAATTTTTTTGTGAAAGGAAAAGAAGGGACATAATGATGTTTTTTGTTTTTCTATTTCCTTTTTTTTTTTTAGAATTGTAAAATTTTAACTAATTAATTAAGAATATTTTTTCATGGTTACATGATTCATATTTTTCCCTCCCCCTTCCTGTAGCCCATGCGCAATTCCACTGGGTTTTACATGTGTAATTGATCAAGACCTATTTCCATATTATTAATACTTGCATTAGGGTGATTGTTTAGAGCCTACATCCCCAATCATATCCCCATCGACCTATATGATCAAGCAGTTGTTTTTCTTCTGTGTTTCTACTCCCATAGTTCTTTCCCTGGATGTGGATAGCGTTCTTTCTCATAAGTTCCTCAGAATCGTCCTCATTGCATTGCTGACAGTAGAGAAGTCCATTACATTCGATAGTATCACAATGTATCAGTCTCTGTGTATAAGGTTCTCCTGGTTCTGCTCCTCTTACTCTGCATCAATTCCTGGAGTCATTCCAGTTCACGTGGATTTCTTCCAGTTCATTATTCCTTTGAGCACAATAGTATTCCATCATCAACATATACCACAATTTGTTCAGCCATTTCCCAATCGAAGAGCATCCCTTCATTTTCTAGTTTTTTGCTACCACAAAGAGCATGGCTATAAATATTTTGGTACAAGTCTTTTTCCCTATGATCTCTTTGGGGTATAAATCCAGCAGTGGTATGTCTAAGGGATATAATTCTAACAATGTCAGGACTCATCTCTTCAAGGGGGTAGCTCTGTGTGATTACAGTCAGGGGTGATATCTGACAGGTGTGGTAGGTGAAAGATGAAATGACAGAGAAAACAAAGGTTAGAGCTTCCAAGCATATCAGTTTATTTAAGCAATGCATGCCAGTTGCTTAAGTAACAAATCAGGACCAGGCCTCTTCGGCTTTGGCACTGGACCCTAAATACAGGGAAACAGATTTTTATGCATTAAAAACAATTAAATAAAACCAATTAATTATAAGAAAACAACCAGGAGGTGGTCTTGGATTCAAATTTGACCTCAGATACTTCCTAGCTGTGACCCTGGGCAAATCACTTAACTCCAGTTGCTCAGCCCTTACCACTCTTCTGCCTTAGAACCAATAATACTGATTTTAAGACAGAATGTAAGGGTTTAAAAGAAAACAACCAGGATATATAAAATTTGGTCATTTGATTTCTAATTGGAGGAAAGATTAGGGGGTTTCCAAGGGGGAGATTGAACAAGTGCAATTCCCTCAAATCAGAAAAAGAGGTATCCTACTTCCCCCCAAAATCTGAAACATATAACTGATTGACCAGTATGGTACCAATTATCATATAAGACATATGAGTGCCTTGAGATATATAATTGTGAGAAAATGCCTTGCCTCAGTCTTGAGATCTGACTCAGTTTCTGGTCAACATAACCTAGATCCTTAGTTAAGGGTGTCAAAGCAGCAGATAGAGGTGGTCCAGCTTCCTGGTCATGCAGAGCTAGGTTCAAACAATACAATAAAGTTTTCTTACAAGACAAAAACTGGATTAGATTTATTAGACAATTAAAAAGAAAGGGAACTAAGCTAGACAGAATTGAGACACAAGCCAGAGTCCATATGGTTCACTCAATTCTCAAAATTCCCTCAATGTGGACATTATCCTCAATCTATAAGTCAGGAAACTAAGGGTCAAAAAGAAAAGAAAAAAGTTGGTATCACATAGCACTTTCTGGTTTTCAGAACACTCTTTTTTGAGCCTTACAACAACCTTATGAGATAGTTGCTATTGTTCTCATGTTGTTTTTTTCACAAATGGAGAAACTCAGGCTCGCCAAAGCTAAAGGGCTCGCCCATGTTCACATAGCTAATAAGTATCTGAAGCAAATCTTTTTAACAACAACAACAAAAAAAATTTTTTAAACCTTACCTTCTGCCATAATATTAATTCCAAGACAGAAGAGCAGCAAGACCTGGGCAATCAAAGTTAAGTTACTCACCCAGAGTCACACAGCTAGCAAATGCCTGAGGCCACATGCCTTCTGAGTGCAGGTTTGGTGATTTATCCATTGAGCCAACTAGGTTCCCTGTGTACCAAGTCTTGTGGACTCCTGGTCCATCACTCTCCCCACTAGGGATTACTGCTCTAATGGTGAACCAAGAGGCAGTGTGTGATATTTCAGGAAGATTATTGCCTGGAAAATCAGAGGACTTTAGGTTTCAGTGCTGCCTCTGATGTCTGCACTACCTGTGAGACTTTGGACAAGTTGTTTAGCTTCCTTGGATGCCAGTTTCCTTGCCTATAAAATGAGGGAATTAGTTATCTGGGATCCTGGGATCAGTGGAGATTTGTACCCCATTCTCCTGACTCTAGGAGTAAAGTATGCTCCCCACTGGCTATATTCCACCTCAAATGTTTACATACTCTGTAAGCCCTTGGTCAAGTCATTGAAGGTCCCTAAGCTTCTGTTTCCTCTTCTGTAAAATGGGGGTGATGGCAGTGCCTGCCTACCTTCCAGGCTTGTTGTGAGGATCAATGAAGTTTTACATGGAGAGAGAGTGCTCGTGAAACTTTAAATCACTCTAGAAATGCCAGTTATTAGTATAACATGTTCATTCCTCCACCTTCAGGCCTTTTAGGAGCAGATAGTATGGGTTCTAGCATTGCCTCCTGGAAATGTCAACATGGTGTAATCTCAGCCTTCTTTCAGGAAAGTGTCTGACTCCTTCTAAGGCTGCCCTCATTCCTGAATTTGGGATCTGAGGTGGGGGGATGGGTCTGAACCCCAAGAATTGTTTCCTCAGAGCTGAATCTGAATTACTCAAACTGATAACTTCTGAGACTACTTCCTGTTTATACTATCTATATCTTGAATGTATAACTCTTTGCCAGGGGCCTCTCCATTAAAATATGAGTCCCGGGAGAGCACTGGATTTTCATAATTTTGTGTCCTGTCAGTGCTTAGTCTGGCATGCAATAAGGACTTCATGAAGGCTAGTTGACTGACTGACTGATGGAAATAGAGAAAATTCAGATAACTAGTATTCTAAAATCCAGATATCAATTCTAAAATGTAATTGTAATTAATAATTCAAGACTCATAAAATAACTATCACAAAAAAAAGACAAGCTGAAAGTCCAGACTTCTTAACATGGTATTTAAGGCCCTTCTTCCCACCATTGGTTCCACCAGATCTGTTCCTCCCTTACACTGGACTCCTCACTGACTTCTCTGTCTCTCTGACCTTGAGCCTCCCAGAATATCTTTTGAACTTATCAAATCTTATTCATTCTTCAAAGCCCAGCTCTAAATGCTCATCCATGAAGGCTTCTTCCCTAAATATTGGCAATGATCTCGCCTTTAAATCACTAGAGAAGTAGATCTTTGACTCTATTATTCATATATCACACTCTACCTCATATAGTAGTTATCCCTTTGACTGTGTACAGCCATCCCAGTAAAGAATGGGTTTATTTCTCTACTTGTAAGCTCCTTGGGAGAAGTTCCTAGGTAAAAGAAAGGAAGGAAGAAAGGAAGGAAGGAAGGAAGGAAGGAAGGAAGAAAGAAAGAAAGAAAGAAAGAAAGAAAGAAAGAAAGAAAGAAAGAAAGAAAGAAAGAAAGAAAGAAAGAAAGAAAGAAAGAAAGAAAGAAAGAAAGAAAGAAAGAAAGAAAGAAAGAAAGAAAGAAAGAAAGAAAGAAAGAAAAAGGAAGGAAGGAAGGAGAGAAAGGAAGAAAGAAAGGAAGAAAGAAAGAAAGAAAGAAAGAAAGAAAGAAAGAAAGAAAGAAAGAAAGAAAGAAAGAAAGAAAGAAAGAAAGAAAGAAAGAAAGAAAGAAAGAAAGAAAGAAAGAAAGAAGGAAAGAAGGAAGGAAGGAAGGAAAGAAAGGAAAAGAAAGAAAGAAATGAAGGAAGGAAGGACAAAAGGAAGGAAAGAAGGAAGGAAGAAAAAGAAAGGAAGGAAGGAAGAAAAAAGAAGGAAGGGAGGGAGGAAGAAGAAAGAAAGAATGAAAAAGAAAAAGAAAGGAAGCGAGGAAGAAGAAAGAAAGGAAGAAAGAGAAAGAAAGAAATTTTTATTGATACCCTTTGTCTTTCTGCAACAGTTATTTTTTTTTCATATTTCTGTCCCTTGAGACAAAAGGAAGAAGACAAGTAAACATATCTTATACAGAAAGGACATCTGACTGTGTATACACTCTGTTGACTTAGTAGTACCCCTACCACCCTTCTGCCATGAAGGAGAGGAAGGGGAAAAGAAGAGGGGATGATAAAAGGGAGGTTGAATTGAAGGAGTTTAACAAGCAAAAAATGAATGACTGATACCTTCTTTTCAGCAGCACATGATGCATTCACAAAAATTGACCATGTAGTAGGGCAAAAAAACATTGCAAACAAGTACAAAAGAGCAGAAATAATAAATGCAACTTTCTCAGATCACAATTCAATGAAAATAATAATTAGTGAGGGAACATGGAGAGGTAAATCAAAAATTAATTGGAAATTAAACAATATGATTCTCCAAAACCAGTTAGTTAAAGAATATATTGTAGAAAAAAATTAATAACTTCATTGAAGAAAATGACAATGATGAGACATCCTTTCAAAATCTATGGGATGCAGCCAAA
>NC_077233.1:87259892-87464892 GCF_027887165.1 Monodelphis domestica
GATTAAGATAACTATTCCAGCTCTATATTCTCAAATATAGCATGTCCCCAGAATAATTTAGCCAGCTTTACCTTTCCAGAGTGTAAAAGAGATTTCAGTGATAAAAAGTTGTAATATAATAATATTATGTAAAGTCTGGCTCCTTTTCTCCAACTTTACTCTTTTTTCCCCCCAAAATCTCTTGTATGTATTAACATTATTCATTAGGGACTTGTTGGTCCACATAACTCTTGTGAAAGCCATTTATGCTTGGAGAAGAAACATACTTTGTTGGACTACACCAGCCATGTAACTCCTGTAGACAGATAGAAAAGATACTCATGAGCCATCTAGTCTAGTTACTCTCTGAAATCCATCCTTTCTACAAAATCTCTGGCAAGTGGTCATCCAGGTTCTGTTTAATGAAGAGGAACCCAAGGCTATCCATTGCTTTTGAATATTTCTGATTGTTAGGAAGGTTTTCTGAAACTTTCACCACTTATTTTTGCTCTCTGGGGTCAATCCCTTGTCCACATGATAGCCTTAAAGTACTTAGGGATGGTGTTCTTGGCCCATGTAAACCTTTCTTTCAAACTAAATATTCCCAGGACCTTCAGAAGGTTCTCATAAAGTAGGGTCTCTCTTGGAAAATCATATGTAATGTCTTCTACTTTTGGACATGCTGTTATTTGATAGTGCCGTTTCTAAAAGAAACAATGTAGCTTAGTGAATTGAATATTAGACTTAAAAGATTTGGAAGAGTATTAGATTTGGTCAGGAAGGCCTAGAGATTCCAATCCCACCTCTGATACTTTTCTGACTGTGTGACTATGATCAAGTCACTTAGTATCTTAGTTAAATTGTCTCCATTTTCTCATCTCTAAAAGGGGATAATACTGCCTGTACTCTCTGCCTCACAAGGAGATCATGTATGTGAAGTATTTTACAAATTTTAAAGCACTATATAAATGTCATTTTTTATTAAACATGACAGACAGAGCTGAGTGAGCCTCGATGATTGTTTTTAGTAACTTCAGTCTCCACTATGATTTGGAATCAATTAGGAGTTATGTTTTACTTGTGTTGAAATGTTTTTTTTTTTTTGGAAGGAGGGCCACATGCATGAAAATTTATCTCTAACCTTCATTATACTTTTTTTTAGTCAATACTGATATCAGATTTCTTTTCTGCCTGGCTCATGGCCCTCTGTGATACTGTAACATTGATAGCAAGCAACAATCAGCATGCTTCCAGCTGGCTTCATGTCTGGATTGGGAGAGGGTTGATTCCTGTTTATAGTTGTCTTAGTCTACACCATGGTTCAGGTACAGTTGGATTGCTAGGATCATTTGTCTGATTTTTTACTCCATTCTGTAGCAAGGTAGCTCTTGACACTTGTCTGTCATTGGTGAGAGTGATCTGTGTGTTGTGAATAAATGATTACTTAAATACTTTGGCTGCATACATCCAAGCTCTGGAAATGATTTTAAGAGTGAAAAGGCAGTGTAGATAGAGAAGAGCAGTGCCTTTTGACAATCTAGCAAATGTCCTTTCAGCAAAGTTTTAAAGGGCTGGAGAAAAAATTTGGTAGACTTTGGTACTTAAAATAAGTGAGAAACATTTTGCACAGCATCTGTTCCCTTTGCTACTTGGAGCAATACTGACATAATAGGGAAAGATGCAAAGTTTTGAGATGAAATTAATTTGCTGTTGCAATATGAGAGAGGGGTTGTAGGGGGGAGCCAAGCATGGAGATTGGTGGGTGGGTGACAGGAACAGGTATATGAATGGTTCAAAGAAAGGCTTACAATTTTTGGGGTACTTTTTGAGAGTACTTGTTGAGCTTTGGGATAGCAGTTAAAGATTGAATTGCTTAATATATATATATATATATATATATATATATATATATATATTTTAAATTGATGTTTCTGTTTCACATATCACCATTGTATCCCATATATCCCTTCCCCTCCTCCTTTAGAGCCATCCCATGTGACAAATAATTTTTATTTTTGAGAGGAAAAAATGAGTATAATTGAGAAAGTCCCATGGACTATCTCCATGGAGGGGTGGGTTGAAGGTGCCTTTTCATTTTTCATCATTTGAGTCTAGCTAGATCTTTATAATTTTGTTACATTTATTTTTTATTTTTTTGATGTATCATTGTTCTTTCCATTTACATTGTAGCTACTGTGTGTGTTGTTTTCTGGACTCTGCTTCACTCTGTGCTTTGTCATGTAGATCTTTCAATGTAGTCATGTGCATCATTTCTTACAGTGCAGTAGTATTCCATTACATTTATGTAACCATCGCCCAATCAATGAGCATCTTCCTTGTTTCCAATTCTTTGCATTCACATAAAGTGCTGCTATAAATATTTTGGAGTATTTGGGGATTTACTTTTTTGGTAAACCCTTATCTTTGGTCTTAGAATCAATACTGTGCATTGGTTTCAAGCCAGAAGAGTGGTAAGGGCTAAGCAATGGGGGTTAAGTGACTTGCCCAGGGTAACCCACCTAGGAAGTGTCTGAGGCTTATATAATATTGAAAATTAATATTATGCCAAATGTAATATTTAGAAATTGGTTTGGAAATATAATATTAGTTTAAAAAAAGATTGTTGCGGTTGCTATTTAAAATAATTAACTCAAATCATGAGGATGATAGTAGCTTTTAACAATTTAATTTTAATATAAATGTTAAGAAAGAAATAAGGAGGGAAGGAAATGTAAAATATTTCCTAGCCTACTACCCTAATCTTATTAGCCCATGAGAGTGTCTTCGCCTGAGCCATCAACACCAAATTGCAGAAAGACCTCTAGCCAAAGACCTCCAGAGAACATCCTGATGATCTCTACAGTCTCATTTTTTATAGTGCTCCTTTACCATGTCACTTCCTTTCCCTGTGCACTGGTCTATCAAATCTCAGGAACCAATCAAAGTCTCTCTGACCTGGACACATAATCTTTATTTCCGGGTCATGATTCTAGGGCTCTTAACCTGTGACCTCTGTTTGGAGTGTTCCAGCCACACCAGTGGGCTGGCTTGGATGAGCAGAAAGTTTATCACCTTGGGAGGAAGGGGTTCCCTTTACACAGCCTAGGTTTGAACCCAGGACCTCCTGCCTCCTGACTTGACTCACAATTGAACTGGATGTTTCTTAACACCCACTTCAGGGGGGGATTGTATTTTAATAAAAATCCAATATTTTGAAATTTTGTTTGAGAAAGATCTTCAAGGAAAGAAGCTTGCTAACTCCTAAATCCAGAGAATGAACTGTTGGCAGAAGGATGCCAGAAAACCTATACTACATCAAGAAGATCCAGAATGAAATTTGGGTGTGATTGATTGAACTGAAGTTGGATTGAACATTTATTTGAATGTATACTCTGATGCCAAAAGGGGACTGCCCCGTAATTGGTTTTTGTCAATGCTCCCAGCAAATATTGGTTTTGCTGTCTTTCTTCTATTTCCCTCTTCTACCTAACTATTGTAGTTTCCTCTTAGAAGGTGAAATTGTGTATGCACCTGCAGTTAGAAAATTTGGAGGTGCAGGATGATTATGTTTAGTGATGTGACAAGGAAAAAACTTTAAAAGACTGATATATATTAATTTAAGGTTGCCAAGGAATTCAGCTATGTATAATGAAAACTCAAGTCAGCAGTCAACCTTTTATGGAGTTTAATTACAAACAGGAGGAAGAAAGGTATGAGAGAGAGAGAGAGAGAGAGAGAGAGAAAAAGAGAGAGAGAGAGAGAGAGAGAAGGGAATAGGGCTTAAATACCCCCTCTGTTTAGGTTGGGCCAAAAGGCCCAAGCCCTTAGATAGCTGAGGCAAAGAAAAAAGATCAGTCCCTATCACTCATGTGACCAAAATGGAGAAACAGTCTCAGGGGCCTCCACCTCCAGCTTCCTTCAGAGCAAGCTTCTCAGAGCACAACCTCTCAGAGCAAAACCTCACCAACCACCTCCCCCCAGTCCTCAGACCTCGCTATCTTTAAGGAAACCATCTAAGTTCCCTCCCCTCAGTTCTCACATCTACCAATCACTGTTGATGTCTCCCCTGTGCCAATGGTGGCTCTAGCTTAACCCAGGACCGCAGAGGTCTGTTTCCTTTGCACATGTCTGTTGAAGGTCATATTCTCAAATAATTAAATTTTGATCTATGCTGCAGCCCTTCCTAAATCCTGTTAGGACTGAATAGGGTGGAGATTGACCTGGTTCTGTCATTCCAAGTATCTCTATTGTATCAATTCTAAAATCAATCATGACTCAAAGAACTTCCTGTTCTATGCTTAAGCATAGGTCAAAGCCCTTTCCATTGTTTAGCAAAAGGTTTCTGTCCTAAAGTAGTCTTAGGTAGGGAGGAGAAGGAACCTCCTATGCCAATGGGGTTCACATTCCAATAGACTATCAGTAGGAAATTTTTCAAGTATGAAATTTCCCAATGGTGAAATTTCCAACATTTATAAGTCTAAGAAATTTTAAGGTTTACAGTGATCAATTGGGGAGACTAGTCTCTCAATCATCATCAGAGGGTTGTGAATTTTTAGATTTATTCCACCCTGCTTAGTCTAGCAAAAGAGGAATGCCTACACCCCTACTTAAGGATTAAGTATTTAGGAGGATGGCCTATGACAGACATGTGCAAGCAAATGACAAATCAGAAACAACTGACAGACCCCTGGGCTGTCCTAAGTCAAGCTTAAGCTACCATTGGTACATGTGAGACATAGGAAAGTGATGTAAAAACAGTCTATATTTTTTGCGTCACTTCCTCTCTCTGGCCTCTTTCTGTGGAGAGGTGGCTCTGGAGGCAGCTTGCTGAGTGTTTTGGCATCTTGGCATGGTGGAAGCTATTGTCCAGGTTTGGCAGTGAGTTTTCCTTGATGCTATACTGGGAGAAGCTTAGTAGCCTAGTTCAGGTGAGGCATCTTCACTGAGCTCTCTCGGAGTTTAGGCTGATTCTTTTCTCCTTTACCTTCCAAACACTCTCCTCTTGGGAAAGCCTCTAATCTTCTTCAAAGACCTCGCGGCAGAGGTCTTTGAACTCCCTCTGGCAAAGGTCAGGTGGGAGAAATCCTATACCCTCTTTCTCTCTCTTCTCCTTAATATCTTCCCGCTATATTAATTAAAATCACCATAAATTTCCAACTGACTTGGGTATTTTATTTGGGATTTTCTCTGGCGACCAAATTAATTTAGATTAAGTCTCAACCCTAAAATTACCCTTATACAATCCACTGAGCCACCTGGCTGCCCTTTGGTTCTACTCTTTTGGATGATTCCTTGAAGTATAAGCCCAGTAGCAGAGTCTCTGGTTTCAAGAATATGTATAGTTTAGTAACTTTATTTGCAAGCTTTCAAATTGTTTTCCATAATGGTTATAGCATTCTCCAGTGCTGAATATTCCCCTCCAGCTATTTAGGGTGTTTCTTCATGGATCAGTTCAAGTCTTTTGGGTGTTTGGGGTGATAAATCCCCATATTCTTTTTGCATTTTTTTCCTTTTTGCATTTTGTAATGGGATTTCCTCTTCTCTTTTTGCTTCTTGTATTTTGTTGTTACACATAAATGCTGTTGATTTTTGAGGATTTATTTTGTAGTCTGCAAATTTGCTGAAACTTTTATCTTGGTATCTTTGATGATTCCTTGACATTTTCCAAATAAGCCATCACATCATTAGAAAACAGGGATAATTTATCTCCTTTGCCTGTCTTTATTACTTTGATCTTTATCTTGTCTTACTGCTATTGCTAACATTTCTAGTACTGTATCAGTTAATAATGGGGAGAGTGGGCATCCTTACTTCATTCGTGTTTATTGGGAAAGTTTCTAGTGTGGTCTTATTGCATAATATGCTTATTTTTGGTTTGATAGATAGATTTTTACAATATTAAAATAAAGATACCTCTATGTCTAAACTTTGCAAAGTTTTTAACTCAAAAGAGAATTGTCTGTCAAGTGCTGGGTCATTTTCCTTCATTTTGCAATATTCATATGTGGCTGGACTTATTTGCTAGATCTGGAGGCTCTATTTTCTTCGGTTATGGCTTTTCCTGTTGATTTTTTCTGTTTATGTTTTTCAAGATCTTTGATATTTCTTCTTCCTGGAATTTTTGGTATTTTCAGTCTTTTTCCCCTCTCTGCTTACTTCTGACTTGCTTATCTCCGATTATGGTTTCCTTGAGGACTAGATCCCAAAGAGTTTCAGCCTCCTCCCACATTGGGCAATTTATGATTTACCAGCCTAGGTCTCTGCCTCAGCTGATTCATGGGTAGTCATAACTGGCCCTCTCTGGATGCTGTGTTCTTTACCCGTAGTGCTAGACAGCTCTTCACCTGTACAGTGTCCTGTCCTTGTGCCTTTTCCAAGATCCCCTCTGTTCCTTAATTCTTTGTCTCACACTGGCAGTTCAGAGCGTGTTTCCCCAGAACCAGCAATTCTGAGCTTTGTAGCATTAGTGCTTCTGGGTTGCAGTTCCTTGCAGGCTTTTGCTTCTCAAGAGCTATAACCAAACTGATTGTTGAGGCCAAGAAAATTTCCACAGTTTGGAGCCAGGATCTCTATGTCACTGGAAGGGGAGATTTGAATATTCCAGTATTGATTCCAAGAGAGAAGGTAAGGGTTTTAATAAAAAAAAATTATTTGATTGATTAAGAAAATTTTTCCATGGTTATGTGATTCATGTTCTTTCCTTCCCCTTTCCCCTCCTCCCAACCCCCTCCCATAGCCAATAAGCAATTCCACTGGGTTTTACATGTGTCATTAATTAAGACCTATTTCCATATTATTGATATTTGCATTAGAATGATTATTTAGGGTCTACATCCCTACCCATACTCCCATTGACCCATGTGATCAAGTAGTTGTTTTTCTTCTCTGTTTCTACTCCCACAGTTCTTTTTCTGGATGTGTTTTTAACACATTTTAAATGTTTGTTGTCCTAGACTGGAAGCAGCTGAAGTTGTTGTAAACATAATTTCTCTTTTGGGAAGGAGCAAGAGTTTGTGTGGATTATGCCATCTCGTTGTTCATGTGATCCATCATGTTGCTTAAGAAATTTTTTTTAAACCCTTATCTTCTGTTTTAGAATTGATACTAAGTATCAAGTGGTAAGGCCTGGGCAATGTGGGTTAAGTAACTTGCCTAGGATCACACAGCTAGAAAGTATCTGAGGCCAGATATGAGCTTGTCTTCCTGTATCCAGACCTGGTACTTTATCCACTGAGCTACCTGGCTGTCCTTCTCAAAAAAAATTTTTTTTTTGAAAAATTTATTTAGTCAATTTAGAACATTATTCCTTGGTTACAAGAATCATATTCTTTCTGTGGGTTTTACATGTGTCCTTGATCAGAACCCATTTTCATGTTGTTGATGTTTGCACTAGGATGATCATTTAGAATCTATATCCCTAATCATTTCCCCCTCGACCCATGTAATCAGACAGTTGTTTTTCTTTGGTGTTTCTATTCCCACAGTTTTTCCTCTGAATGTGGATAGTGTTCTTTCTCGTAGATCCCTCTGAGTTGTTCAGGATCACTGCATTGCCACTAATGGAGAAGTCCATTACATTTGATTGTACCACAAGTGTATCAGTCTCTGTGTACAATGTTCTCCTGGTTCTGCTGCTTTCACTCTGCAACAATTCCTGGAGGTCATTCCAGTTCACATGGAATTCCTCCAGTTCATTATTCCTTTGGGCACAATAGTATTCCATCACCAACATATACCACAATTTGTTCAGCCATTCCCCAATTGAAGGGCATCCCTTTATTTTCCAATTTTTTGCCACCACAAAGAGCGTAGCTATGAATATTCTTATACAGATCTTTTCCCTTATTATCTCTTTGGGGTACAAACCCAGCAGTGGTATGGCTGGATCAAAGGGCAGACAGTCTCTATGCCCTTTGGGCATAGTTCCAAATTGCCCTCCAGAATGGTTGGATCAATTCACAACTCCACCAGCAATGAATTAATATCCCGACTTTGCCACATCCCCTCCAGCATTCATTACTTTACTGTCATGTTAATCAATCTGCTAGGTATGAGGTGATACCTCAGAGTTGTTTTGATTTGCATCTCTCTGATTATAAGAGACTTAGAATACTTTTTCATGTGCTTATTAATAGGTTTTATTTCTTTATCTGAGAATTGCCTATTCATGTCCCTTGCCCATTTATCAATTGGAGAATGACTTGATTTTTTTAATAATTGATTTAGCTCTTTATAAATTTGATTAATTAGACCTTTGTCAGAGTTTTTTTTTTTTTAAACCCTTACCTTCTGTCTTGGAGTCAATACTGTGTATTGGTTCCAAGGCAGAAGAATGGTAAGGGCTAGGCAATGGGGGTCAAGTGACTGGCCCAGGGTCACACAGCTGGGAAGTACCTGAGGCCAGATTTGAATCTAGGAGCTCCCATCTCTAGGCCTGGCTCTTAATCCACTGAGCTACCCATCTGCCCCCAGAGGTTTTTGTTATGAAGATTTTTTTCCCAATTTGTTGCTTCCCTTCTAATTTTGGTTGCATTGGTTTTGTTTGTACAAAAACTTTTTAATTTAATGTAATCAAAATTATTTGTTTTACATTTTGTGATTTTTTTCTAATTCTTGCTTGGTCTTAAAATCTTTCCTTTCCCAAAGATCTGACAGGTATACTATTCTCTGTTCACCTAATTTACTTATAGTTTCCTTTTTTATATTATAGTCATTCACCCATTCTGAGTTTATCTTGGTGTAGGGTGTGAGATGTTGATCTCTCCCATACTGTCTTCCAATTTTCCCAGCAGTTTTTATCAAATAGTGGATTTTTGACCCAAAAGCTGGGATCTCTGGGTTTATCAAAGACTGTCTTGCTGAGATCACTTACCCCAAGTCTATTCCACTGATCCTCCCGTCTGTTTCTTAGCCAGTACCATATTGTTTTGATGAGCACTGCTTTGTAGTATAGTTTGAGATCTGGGACTGTAAGGCCACCTTTTTTCGCATTTTTTTTCATTATTTCCCTGGATATCCTTGATCTTTTGTTTTTCCAAATGAATTTTGTTATGGTTTTTTCTAATTCAGTAAAAAAGTTTTTTGATAGGTATGACACTAAATAAGTAAATTAATTTGGCACTAAATAAGTAAATTAATTTGGGTAGGATTGTCATTTGTATTATGTTAGCTTGTCCTACCCATGAGCAATCAATGTTTTTCCAGTTGTTTAGATCTAGTTTTCTCAAATTGTTTTAAAATATTCTCCCCATTCTTTAAGGTTCAGTAGAGGTGTCCTCTTGTTACCTGATCTTGCGCCTCTTTCCTGCCTTCCTTGTGGTGTGTTCTCTCTTTTGAACCTTCATAGCATTTTGTTTGTACTTTATTCTGCCTTGTCCCTGTTTTCCTGTCCATATTCCCTGTCACAGAATATGAGCTCTTTGAAGGTAGAAATTTAGTCAGCTTTATACCTTTTATAGTGCCAGCATCAGGCCTTACATATAGTAGTTGCTCAGGAAATGTTTGAAGAAATGCAGTTGTCTGTAAAATGAGACTGTATGGTTCCAAAGGTCTCTTCTAGTCAGAATCCTAGGAATCTGTGTGAAATGTGAGCATTTGGCTTAAGGAGAACCCACTTAAGTTTCTGTACTTCACTTACCCTGTGTAGTTATTTTAAATCTTTAACTGGTTTTGAGATATCTCATTGGGTATGAGTCATAGCTATCTCTAGTAGGGTCTTTCTTGAGCCTTTTCCTTCTGCTAGGAAGAGATGGGAAGGAAAACTAATAATACTATGTTTGTAAGTCTTGCCTGCATTACAAGTGAAAAATTCTGCCCTGTTGGGAGGCTCTGGAAACAAGGAGGCTGAAATTTCAGAAAGAGAAGAAACCAACTCTGTGATAATAGGAAGGAGAGAGGGGTGCAGTGGTACCTTGACACATGAGTTTAATTCATTCCATGGCCATTCTTGTAACTCAGTTTACTCATGTGTCAAATAGGATTTCCCCATTTAAATGAATAGAAATGCAATTAATCTGTCCTGGCCCCAAAAAACACAAATTTTTTGTTTTATATGCTCTTAAATACAAAAATGTACTTTATAAATAACAAATATATTTATAGATAATAAAGAATGTAAAGAAATAAACTTGCTTATTAAATGTTATTTACCTTTAAGGTCAGGTGAAGGTGCTGGTGGAGGTTTTCATTTTGTGCGCTTTTACTTAACATAACTTATTCTCTACACACATTTAAATGCAAAATTGACCTTATACATTACTTTATGATATGTAACCTTATTGTTGAACTTAATTGCTATTTTAAAAATTTACTTAATTATCATCATTTTCTTCATTGAATTTTGGCTGTTTTGCCACACTTTTCCTCAATTTCAACAAAAACCTTTCCATGTAATTTTGTTTCTTCCTTCCATTCAGAACATATCAATAATTTATGAAACAAGTGTCATTACATAGCTCCAAGGCATGACCTGTTGCAACTTTTTCTGGGTGTGTCTTTTTTTTTTAATTGCCAAACTTTATTTGGATTGTAACTGTTACATAAGCCCATCATCTCAGCCACTGTGTGACAGTCTCTGCCCCGCCCCCCCCTTCCTTTTCAGCCCCCTGAGAGGAGGCTGAGTACTGTTCTGGCCTCACTTCTTGTCTTCTTTCTTCTCCTTTTTTGCCATCCTTAGTAGCTTCTGAGGCCAGGGAACCCATGGCATTCTGGATGGCCTTATTGCTGGGGTTCATTCCCGGAAGATATAACCTTTAGTGACTCCTTCTGCTTCAAAAATTGTACATATTGTTGATGTACTATTGACATGGGCATTGTACCCCCAGAAACTCGGGCAAACTGTTATCAGTGAAATTCCTTTGCTCCCTTACATCCTCATGACTCTTAGCCTAAAACATCTAATGACCCCGATAGGACCCTGAGATGATTGTCCTCCTTTGATCTTCCCTTTAGATTTAAGATGGACAGAACGATGCACCTCTAGGCTACACCTCAATTCTATCAGGCTACATCTCAGACATTTGTCTGTTCCCTAAAACCAAAGAATCTTTTATAAGGGTCATTCCCTATGTCTCTAGGCAGACCCCAGTCAGATAACCAAACCCCTGACTGAATGCCTGAGGGTTTATCATTCTAGAGTCATGTTCACACCATGACACAGCATCTGTTGTAAAGAGTACAAAATCCCCAGAACTGATGTTGTCTGGGGGGACAGCTTTTCTATCCATGCTGTCCTCCCAGGGTGATAGCCTTTCCATCCATTCTGTCCTCCCAAGGAGCAGCCTTCCATCTTGCTGTTCCACCTGTACCATCTTCCTGACCATTCTCAACATTACTCTCTAAATTAATAAATTTCTTGTTTTATTTTAAGCTAAGTTTTGGAGTCTTGCATTCTTGCAAAAGGTATCCTTCCTGAACCCCAGGGGTGCACCTCTTCACCCCCACAACACTATGATCATATTCCTTTGCCACGTCAGAAACACGCATGCCTCGCTCATGTCTTTCAATGATTTCTTGCTTTCATTTGGTGGACATTATCCTTCTCTTCTTCTCAGCACTGCCCTTGGCCTTCATTTTCTTAGGACCTATGATTAAAAGTTGAGAAATTTGCCCCCCAAAATGAAAATAAAGACAAAAATGAAGAAAGCAAAAACAATTCAATATAGATGCTCATATGGCCACATAAACACCGAACTAAACGAGATAGCCTTGTGTAACTTGTGAAACTGAACATTTGGCAGGCTATCTAGTGGAGGCTAGTGGAAGCTCATGATTCAAATATCTGCTTGTGACTTAAAACAAAAAATCCCGATCATGACTGTTGGTATCTCAAATTGCTTGTGATGTTTAAGGTGCTTGTGTATCAAGGTACCACTGTATTTGCTTTTTTTCTAAAGCTGACAATACAGTTTAGAGGTTTCCATGTGGCTACTGGGTGGGGAGGAGTCGTTGAATGTAAATTAAATGCTTAGTAGAATAAGTATACTTTTCTGGATTCTAGCTATATGAAGATGAAAAATGGCACAGTTCTTCCTCTCATGAAGTTTGTAGTCTGGGGTAGTCAGGTAGAAGACCAACAGAGGATTGATATATAATATGATTTGATAAATTCATGAGAGAGTTGTCCAATAAAGTGTTAGGTGAAGGTGAAGGGTAAGTTGGTGTGTAGTCTGGGAGTCATCAAAGAAAGAAAGCTCAGGAAAAAAGGTGGTCAGATTGGAAAGTTTGCCATTCTCTTTTCCAGCTCATTTTATAGACAAGGAAATTCAAGTACTTTGTCCAGGATCACACAGCTAGTAATGGTCTGGGGCCGAATTTGAACTTAGGTCTTCCTGACTCTAGACCCAGCACTCTATTCACTGTGCTACCTAAATGCTTAGTACAATAGATGCTTAATAAATGCTGAGTTAGAATCAACAGACCTTAGCAAATGATTGTGTGTTGTATTTGACAACAGAAGAATAGTTGCAGAAATTATTAAGGTTCTTTTAGTACTTGAAAGTCTATAAAAGGATTTCCATGATTTCAACTGATCTTCACAGCAAACCCTTGAAGTAGGTGCTCTCTGTGCTATCATCTCTATTTTACAGATGAGGTGATTAAGGCTTACAGAGGTTAAGGGACTTATCTGTAGCCACAGTAAGTATTAGAAGTGGGATATGAACTTAGCTCTTCCGATCTTAGAAGTGATTTGAAATTTAATCTTTTTTTTTTTTAAACCCTTACCTTTCGTCTTGGAGTCAATACTGTGTATTGGCTCCAAGGCAGAAGAGTGGTAAAGGCCAGGCAATGGGGGTCAAGTGACTTGCCCAGGGTCACACAGCTGGGAAATGTCTGAGGCCAGATTTGAACCTAGGACCTCCCATCTCTAGGCCTGGTTCTCAATCCACTGAGCTACCCAGCTGCCCCCTGAAATTTAATCTTTTGAGTAACTAGTAGAACTATCAACAGGATTGGAGAAGTGAGGACTGGGCTGATTTCTGTTGTGGACATTCTGAGTTTAAGATGTTGATGGGACATCTAGGTGGAGAAGTCCATCAAGTGGTTGGAAAATGTATTACTAAAGCTAAGGGTGGGGAGTAGGTGGGTATGGAGACAAAGATTTGGGAATCCAAGCCATGGGAATGAATGATGTCAAGGGAAGGAGAGTAAAGAGAAGAGGGCCCACAACAGACCTTCGGGAGTCACATCTGCTTTTAAAGAGCCTGAAAAGGAAGAGCCAGCAAAGGAGACAGAAGGAACAATAATAGAGTTCAGATATCCATGAGAGTGCAGAGAAGAGGGAGTATTGAGTTGGAGGAGGATGTGCAGAGAAATACAGCAGAGTGAAGATTGAGAGAGCCTTTGGATTTGAGATTTAGAAAGTTGGTCTTTGGAGGTCTTTGAGCAGTTTCAATAAAGTATGGACAGAAGCCAAAGCTAACAGTGTTGTAGATATGGCTGTGTATTTATGTTATAATTCCACATCAGATATTCATGGTTTTTGAAATGAATGATTATTTTAGTCGAGTCAAAAAAGTGACACTTCTCATTTTTAAAAAGTTCAGTGACTATAATTTTGTTTTGGGAATTTTATGACATCTCTTGAGGTAATTGAAAATGTAACTGAGGTACTACCCACCCATTGGTGTGAAGTGGTGAAGGAGCTCTGTTCTGGAACCAGCCTGTTTTTCATGCATGAAAATGTTTCCATGAGGGGGCAGCATGTTGCCACTTGGAAAGCAAGACAACATCATTTTTAGAATCAGACCCAATAGCCTTAAGGAGGCACAGCTGCTCTGAGGATTCTTGACTTCTTAGGGCTCTAAGAGCAAAGTCATGAGCAAAGTCCCAGGGGTTTCTTGCTGAAATTTTTGCTTGAGGCTAGGAATGCCGATTTATGGCACTGTCTGGAGATTCTGAGTTAACATATCTTTGTATTTAGAAGGGAAGTAGAAGAATTGACCTATCTATGAAAATGGTGCTTGCCCTCTCTGATGAAAAATAATCAACATGTTATTTGCAAAGTACTCTGGGAAGTAGATGCACAGATATCCAAGTCTCCATTTTGAAGATGGGAAGGAGCACTAGAACTGAAAAATTAAGTAACTTATCCTTTCTTTTAGGCTCAGGTTTAAAAAGGTGATTTTTTTCCACTTGGAATTTTATTCTGACATAAAACCTTTAGTGTTCAATGAGAGGAGCCTGAACCTCTTGGTGTTCTTGTTCATTTCTAAAACAACCCTAATAATGCTTTTCCAAGAATAGGAGGAACATTAGGCAGAATCTGTGGAGCACTTAAGAGTGGTGCTACAGGGTCCCAAGTGGGGTCTATCACTTTGTTTTGGTTGGTAGCTATTGAACTTCACTGGATACTAAATAAAAATCCAAAGACTGCATTATTCTAAGGACTTCAAGTCACACTAAGACTCTTATTTCAGAATTTCTTTAGTAATTCAAAACTAGCTATGAGATCTTGGGCATATCAGTTCCCTTTTTGGGCTGACTCATTTTCCCCTTATATAAAGTGAACAGATCATCTCTTAAGATCTTTGGCATGCTTTGCAAGTTTGCAAGTCTCAAAGGGTATTTATTATTTAATTCATGTATCCTAAGACCAAAAAGTAGGCGATCTTGGTATTGCTGTTTTCTGGATTAAATTATGAATATACAGCCAGGATAAATGATTTACCAAGGGTCCCCTCGCCTTGGAATTGGAACTGGAAGCTCCTGAATTTCCTGTTTATTCTCTGAGGCTTACCACTTCCTCAGATAAGACTCACATTCTTGTTTTCAGATTTCCTTTCCATGATGACAAAAAGTCACAGGGCAAGTTTGTGCCCTTTTACTTGGTCTTTTTATTGCCCAGCTCTGAGTGAGAAAGAGTTAATTTTGAAGTTAGAAGTCCAGTTCCCAGAAGACAATTCTGCCTGAGCCTACTCACACATCTATTTTTTCCCTTTCTTAAAGAGGGTGTTTATGTGCTGTTTGAAGAGAGGAGTTCCTCAAGCCAGCCTTCACCCTTGGAACTGAAGTACCTTAGTTTTATGAATCAAAAGTCCCATGTAAATGCCAAGTCAGTTTTTACTAACTTCAGTCAAATGTCATAAGGAGGTTGGCCAGCCAGAAAAGTACCTATGATGCCTGAGTAAGCTGGTACCATGAGGTACTTTGTTGCCTCTTCTTTTTTTCCTGGCAGGGCAGAGCTAATTATTACCATGGTGGTGGTGCTCTGAGAACATTTCTCCAACACCTACGGCAGCTTTGCAGATTGTTTTCCCAAATCACTCAGCCCACGGAGATTCTATTCTGCCCACAAAATCTGCATTAGCCAGGCGGGCATCTCCCCAGGCTGCCCCCATTGCCACCACCCATAACTCTGTCTCTTCTCTCGGCAATACATGTCAAGTGTCCCTCATGAAAACAAAACACTGAGTTGAGAGAACATGGGGCAAGTAGTGAGCCTCTTTTAGGCTGATTGACTGATAGAAAACATTAAAAACACACTCATTCTCTGTAGGCTTTGGAGATGAGGCATGGACACATAGCTGCAGTGTGTCAGAAGCCTGGCACAACCAAAGGACTTCCAGATAGTATGTGTCAGGCAAGATTCAAACTTTTATCTTTCCCTACTTCAAGTCTAATGTTCTTTCTGCTATCATAGACCAACCATGAGCTACCCTGAGAGAAAGCATTGTTTTTTAATTGCTCAGAAGTAAAATTGATTGTATTCAGATACACATTTGACCTATGACTTAGAGTATACACACTCTTGCAGTTTACTATTATCAGTCACAGGTTTTGAATACATTTGGGTACCTCTAAGAAGGCTGGTGGCTTTGAAATTAGTTTTAGTTTCTTTATAGTCAAGCCTGGTTATTGCTCCATATCCTCAGGGATGAGATCAAAGGAGCTTGTTTGGGGCTGCCTGCTTAAGGTTGGAATTCCAGTCTTCTTGCCTTTGTTGTCCAAATGGCCATGCACCTCTGCTGTGACTGAACTGAACTCCCTGGGCAATTCCCATTCTTCCCATTTAGTGAGGCTTGTTTGGGACTGAGTTAGTTACCTGCCTACTTCCTATTCACTCATCTATACACCATAGATGAAAACGCACAAAGACATTCATCATCCTCGGTTACTGAGAGACTACTACTATACTATACTTCCAATTCAATGGATCTAGTTTTTTGTCTTCTTTTATAAGCTACTTTGGATTCATCAATAGTGGTTATCTCTAGGACTTTTTGCTAGGCTGTCAGTAAAGCTGCATATTCCCCCAAGTGTTGTTGACTGGCCCTTTATGTCTTATCCCAGACAGAACCTTATGTTAAAAGCTCCATTCATCCAGGCCCCATTTCTACTGGGGCCTGGCTACTCCTGTTGTATGCTGTGGTGGTGGGACATACCAAGTGCTATTTAAAATGTAGATAATAAATGTGTCTTCTTCTTGTTCCACTGGTTAGAATAAAATGACTTTTATAAATGGCTTTTTTGAAGAAAGAAAGTTGTTGATGCCAAGTGGAGAGAAATGTTATCTTTTTGCTTTCTGGTTTTCATCTTATTATTCACTGAGCATTAATTAATTAATTGTCCACTGTGTTGGACACTGTGCTGAGCACTGGGGATAAAAAGATAAAGATGGAACAGTTCCTGCCCTTGTGGAGCCTATATTCTAATAAGGGAGATAATATGCATATATATCAGTACATATAGAATACAAACACAATATGAAATAGTTTAGGAGAGCATTGGTGGACCAGAAATGCTTCATGTAGAAGGTGATATTTGAAAAGAGTTGGAAGAACACTTCCTAGCTGTGTGACCCTGGGCAAAGGTCACATTTAACTCTCATTGCCTAGCCCTTAACGCTCTTCTGCCTTGGAACGAATACCCAGTATTGATTCTGTAAACGCAAAAACTGTAAGGATAATTTTAGTGTTGTGACTTAAAATCTAAATAAGTGGTTGCCATGGGAAATTCCCAAATATGAAAATACCCAAGTCAGCACAAGACTGTCTCCAAGCAAGCTCCAGTCCTCCACTGAATCTCCTGAACTGAGTTCAGAATCTAACTCAATTCAACTCCGAACTGAATTGCCTCAACTGACTTTTTACCCCTTCCTTTTAAAGAAATTTTCTCTTATGTCACCTCCCCTAAATTTTCATGTCTACCAATCACAGTAGATGCTTTTTTCCAGGACTGCCCATTCTTAGTTCTCATCTTCTTTGGTTCTCACCTTCTCTGGTTAGATTATATCTTCTGAGTACTTCATACCTCTTTGTTAAGCTTGCCTTTTGTAAGTTACTTGACCTTTTTGTGATTAATTTAACCATTATAGGTACGTAACACTTTTTTGTATTAGATCTAAAAATAGACCTATCTTAAGGTTCTAGTTTTACTATAAGGTATGAGTTAGGGACTTTCATTGTTCAATCAGGAGTTTACAACTTTATCTTCCCCTAAGGCATTGTCTGAGTAGGGTGGAGTAATTTTAAAAGTTTCCTGATTCCTGATTCTTGTTAGCTCAAGTATCTCCATTGTTACAATAAGGGAATAGCTAAATCAAATCTTTAAAAGTAGAGTCTGAGTAGTTTTTAAGATTCACAATTCTAAGACAAAAATAAGGGTTTTAAAAAAAGCGTTTGAAGAAAACTTTTAATTTCAAGAGGCATAGACAAAGATTCAGCACAATCTAGGCAGAGAGAATAGTTAATACAAAAGCATTTGTGAGAAATGGCAACTAGACTGATATGACTGGGCTGATGGCTCTACCATTGGAGGTGTGTATAATAGGAATGTGTAGGAAGATTGAAAAAGTAGGAAGGGGCCAGGCTGTGAAGAATTTTAAATGGGAAACAGAGGACTTTATTATAGAGGTTATTCCAAAAACCGTAGTGTGGTCTTAAATTGTAAAAAGCTTTAAAAGTACGCTCATACTTTTGGAACACTCTGTATTTGGTTCTGGGCAGCTAGGTGGTACAGTGGGTAGAACATTTGGAATCAGGAAGACTCATCTTCATGAGTTCAAATCTAGTCACAGACAAGTCATTTTGATGTGGGAGAGTTTTGAAGTAAAACCCTGGAATTGGACAGGTGCCCTTGTCAAGAATGACAGATTCTAAAAGTTAGCTTAAAAATAAAAGAGATGTAAGTTAAATGGGATGGCTGAGGGAGACAGTGTGTGCAAGTAGAACACTACTTCCCAGAGGAGATGGAGTTTGGAATATTTATACCCCCCTGACAACAGGGCCTATGTGACTAGAGATGAGATGATGATGGTGTGCTACTGGGTCTCTGGAATCCAAGATGGGTCATGTGGTTATGTCCTATGCCTCAGTTTAGGGGATAATCAGATATCTGGGATATAAAACATGCTTATCTTATCAGAAGCAGCAAACTGGGAGTTGCCTATCTGTGCTCATCAAGAATGAGGAGAGGGGCCAGAGGGGATATTCCTCTCAGCTCCAAGTTACCTTCCCTCAGCACTGCAGATTCCTGCAAGGACAATGAGTTCTTTAGGTACTCTCTAACCTGGGATACTTTCTGGGTTTTTGGGGTGTCTAGGGGATCCTATACCCCCATATCAATTCCACCCCGTTTACCTCATTTCTTCATCCACAAAATGAGCTAGAAAAGGAAATGTCTAACTACTCCAGCATCTTTGTCAAGAAAACTCTAAGATTGAGAGCCAGGCCTAGAGATGGGAGGTCCTAGGTTCAAATCTGGCCTCAGCCACTTCCCAGCTGTGTGACCCTGGGCAAGTCACTTGACCCCCATTGCCTAGCCCTTACCACTCTTCTGCCTTGGAGCCAATACACAGTATTGACTCCAAGACGGAAGGTAAAGGTTTAAAAAAAAAAAGAAAACTCTAAGAGGGTCATGGAGAGTCAGACATGACTGAACAACTAAACACATGCAAAACATATTTGATCCTCAAAGGTAGGTAATAGGGAGCCATCAGATTTTGATTTTGGTCATTTTGTCAGCTGCATGGAAGATGGATTAGAGTGGGGAACAACTTGAGGCAGGGGAACCAATTCTGAGGGTCTTGAGTTAGTCCAGGTGAGACGTGGTGAAGGTGGCCTGAACAAGAAAGGTGCCTATGTGATGAAGCAGAATCAAATGTGGGAGAGATTGTGGGCTAGATTGGATAAGATTTGGCAGCTGATTGGCTGTGTGCAGGGAGAGGGGGTTCTGTGGATCATGCCTTCAGACACATCTCCTGAAATTGCCACCCCTTGGTCTGAGTTCTTATATTCTCATCCTCTGCTAGCTTTCTAGTCTTGTATCTTAATCACCCATGTGTACTCCTCAGTCCTAAGGCATCCTCCTCCTCATGTTCTGTCTCACATGCCACTCCATCTCCAAACTCCCCAGGCATTTTCACTGACTGTCTGTCTACTACACCTGGAATGTCTTTCTTCCTCTTCTGCACCTCTGGGCTTCCTGGCTTCCTTCCAGTCACAACTAAAACCCCACCTTCTGCAAAAAGCCTTTCCCAATCCTAATTGGTAATGCTAATTTCTGTCTTCTGCTGACCTGTCTCCAGTTCACTCTGAACAGAACTTGCTCTTACTCAGTTGTTCATATGTCACCTTCCTGTTAGCCTGGGAGCTTCTTGAGAGCAGAGCTGTTTGTTTTTGCCTCTCCTTATGTCCTCAGTGTTTAGCACAGTGCCTGGCAACATTGTAGCTACTTAATACTGACTAACTAACAGGAATGGTTGTCTTAAGAATTTAGAGTAAAGCTGTCAAACAATTAGGGGTATGTCAGAGAAGACTGGTGAATAAATAGCCTTCCTTTCTTCAGTAAAGAGTGAGAAGTGCTCCTTAAGAGACTGGATTTCAGGGCTGCCATGGGTAGCTTGGGATAGAAATTAAGATTTAGAGTAGCCACTGGTTAGTGGGGTGGAGACTCAATTTTGGGATGAATAAAAAGACTGTCTTGCTGTATTGTGCTCAGGTCCTGATGGTATTAGTTAACATTAAATACATAATGGCCATAGTGACCATGATTATGTGACCTCTTTGGGCTCCATTTCTCCTTTTCTGAAACAGATGGTAGAAATAATTCAAGGTTGGAGTTTGGCAAGTGATAGAACAAGGGATCAAAGGAACTTAAGAGTAGAGGACAAGATGATGTTGAATTTACTAAAGTTTCTGGATTGGGAAGGGAATATAGTATAGTCAAAGAAGGGATAATAGCCTGGGAAAAGTACTACAAGAGGGATGAACTGGAAGGTCAGTTGAGGATGAAAAATAGGTTTAAGAAAAGTGTGGTTTAGGGAAAGATCAAATGATAGGAGGTCATGATTGGATAAAGGAATTTATGAGTTCTTGCTCAGGGAAGGGGTCACTGAATTTGTACATACCATGTGCTATGAAATTTTTCTTTAGAGAAGTATTTCCCAAACTGGGCTCAGAACCCTGCTCTTCTGCCACATGTGAATAGAAAGGAACTCTGAGGGAATTTTGGTGCTAAGAAATGCTGGCAGGGGCAGGGGTGTGGACCACTAACCAAATAATATCCACATTTAACTAGAGGGTAACAACCATGCAAACGCTGGATTTGTGTAGAGGAATCTGTGAAGTTAGGACTCACTCATTCAGCCCTGAGTGTGAAAGAGGTGTAGCTCAGGCCCCTCCAGCCATCTCATACCACTACTTTGCCCTTTCCATTTTCTCCACTGGGTTCTCATTCTACATAAACCATTGTTTTCTTCTACTTCTGCTATTCTTTCTCATACCATTTGTGTGATTCAGAGCCTAGTCCATCCCATTATATCCTATCTTTGTCCTCCCCTTCTGCCATACAAATTTTGTATCTTACATGGAACGTGGATTCCCTTCATACTGTTGAGTATCACAAATTCTTTGTCCTCTTCTTCCTCTATATTGTGTAGGTATTCTCTAATATTACCCAGTGTTTGAAACACACCCTACACCTGTGTTGGTGAACCTAACATACATGTGCTAGAGGGGACTGCTCCCTTCTCCCCCTCCCATGTGTCCGAGGACATTTCTCATATCACCTGTCCCTCTGCCCAGCAGCCCAATGGGAGTGCTTTCTTCCTCATCTGTCTGGGGCAAGGGAGCAGCTCACATGTGGTGTGAGTGCGGTTTGGCTACTTGGTCTCTAAAAGGTTCACCATCACTGCCCTATACCATCCCATTCCAAATTCTTTTCCTGTGTGTCATAGACTCCTGTTGTATTGTGTGAATGAAATGATATGCATTCCTCTCACAGCCCAGAGTCATTTTGATTTCCTCTTTTACATCTGATAGTGCAGTCCTCCTCATACCTAGTTTCAGGACATATATATATTATATATATATATCATTCTCCCTTCACACTGGGCCCCCAATTCCCTTAATTTGCTCCACAATTTTCTGAGCGTTCCTTTAATTTGTGTGCATCATCAGATTTGATATGTTCTAAAACATGGTCAAATTAGTTTGGGAAAGTGATCTAGAGCTGCTTCCTCATGGTGCAGATTGGGAAACTGGGAGGTTGGGAAGGGAAGTGACTTCCTTTAGTTGATGTGGTGAGTCCCTATAGAGCCAGGACTAGAAACCAGGTTTTCTGGATCCCCGCTCTAGCATTCTGTCCACTTTTATTGTACCTTACTGAATTCCATTTACTAGCTCTAGTTTTCCTTTGCTTCTTTCTCATCTTTTTTTACTTTATTTTGAAAAAGATTCTTTTAAGAAGTAGCTAGATGTCACTGTCATTTAACTTTCAATGCTTTCGAGATCAGTCCGTCTTTGGAGGCTCATCACCTTGTTACTAATGACTTGTATTACTTCTGGAGCAGGCTGTTGCAAATGCTCGGCTTACCTCCAGGCACGATTCCTAGCGTTCATAGTGCTTGGTGTGGATTTTAAAGATATAAATAACTCATTATGTAAAGTACTAAATGTTCTCACCATTGAGCATGCTCAGTTACATGTTTTTACATTCCCTAAACACTTAAACTCCAGCAAATTGGCTTAGACAGTGTTCAAGTAACTGTTTTTAGTATATTGGCTTTAGAAAGGATAGTTTCATATCTGCATGTGTCTAACGAATACAGAGAAAGGTCTTCCTGTGGGGTTTCAGTTATATTGGTTTGTAGTGTAGTCTTGTAATGGTGCATGGTCTTGGAACTGAGCTCAAAAAGTCACTTGGATGCCACCAGAATTTCCTTCTAAGTTAGTCCCTTGATTTCTGGCATCACAATAATGGCTTTGAGCCTCATTAGATGCAAGAGAGTGTTACAGTGTTTTGGTTTTTGGTTGACATTTTAATGGAAATTGAATCTTGCCTATATTTTGTGACTATTGATTTCCTCTTGGTCATATATATGTTCATTTTCACAGTTGTCCAAATAGTTCTAATATTTTTGTTTAGTTGTTTTTCCATCAGGTCCTACTCTTTATGTTTTTAAATGATAGCAAAGGCCTCTTTAGGTACTTTTGATTTTGCTGTTTTCAAGTTGGCTAAAGCCAAGTGCCAGTGAGACCATGATAGACTATATTCTCAGTCCTTTTTTGTTCTGTCCTATATACAACTCTAGCTCTGACCAACAGTCATCCATATTCTTGATCACATGGGAGGCAAGGATCAAGATTGATGATATTTCAACACACCTTATCCTGAATTCTGAGCATGCAACTTAAAATTCAGTTCTTTTCTGATGGGTAGGGGTACCATGTTTATACATAAAGGTTACTCTATTTTACTTTTGTTTTTCTCTGAAGTTAACATATAAAACAAAGTGCATCTGATTGACTATGCAGAATGCTGAGTATTTTGTCCATCTCACACTTGATATGATAATAAATAACATCCTAATAGGAGGATAGTTAAAAGAGTTATCTTTGGATTCTCATGTCTTTCTTCCTTTCTTATTCAACCACCTGCCAAGTCCTATTGAGTCTTCTTTTGAATTCTTTTGTATCTGTTCTTTCTTTTTCTTTTCCACTTAGTTTGGATTCTCATTTTTCATTTTAACCTAAATATTTGTGATTGTCATTTCCCGACATTCACACACTCTCTCTAATCTATCCAACTATTCTCCCACATCATATATTCTCATGTCTCTGCTTCAGTGACTAATCACTGTCTTTAGGATCCAGATTGATTTCTTCAGTTTGGCATTCAAGGCCTTCCTCAGCCTGCCCTGAGCTGGTCTCTTCAGGCTTATGGCCTGTTCCTTCTCTGTGTCTACATAGTTCTTTGATTCATAGGGCCAGCTTTCTGACTTGGATTTTCTTCTTCCTAGTGCACAGTGCTGTGGTAAATGCCCTTTCCTTTCACCCATCTGGAAACTACCTGATTACAGCTTCCAATGATTCAACACTGAAGATTCTAGACTTGATGGAAGGCAGGCTGCTATATACTCTTCATGGCCATCTGGTGAGTTCCATAAAGAAACAGTTCAATGTCTGTAGATCCAGGGACTTAAAGAAATGAATCTAGACCTAAAATAATCTCAAGCAGGACACAGCATAGAAAAAACATTTTCTCAGACCATGTTCTTGGTCCTTCTGTTGAATGGCTTGCAGTGGCAGCTTAGAGAGGAAAGGACTAGAGGATCCTTGAGGATGTGGGCTGGAGGCCCCAAGAGGGACTGTAGGTCAGCTATTAGGGTGGGAAGATCTGCTGGGGAGACTGTCTATGAAATAATGAGGTAAATAACTTTTTGCTGACTTTACACAGAAACAACCCACTGGTTCCTGCTTTGTCTTTGTAAGAAATGTTAGGTTGTCTGTGTTTTAGAATGGCTCTAAACCCTGGGAGACTACATCTCCCAGGACTCTCTACCTTAACTTCCTCAGATACCTCCCATTTCTTTTGTGGGAGGTGTCTGAGAAAGTATAAAAGAAGAGAGAAGTGTGGGTTTTGGCACTTTTTGCCCCCAAGAGCTTTGGTCCCTGTGTAGCTGCTGGAGATCAAACTTTCTCTAGCTAGCCCAAAATCTTTTTTTTTAAACCCTAAATAAACCCAGCTAAATATTCTTGAAGTCTAGCCTGATTTTTGTTTTGCTCCATAATCTATCTCTAAAAGGCTCAGCTCAACTTAATTTCCCTACTGGAACTGGGGTGATTCAGCTATGTTCCTTTCCCTATCTTTCCCATCCTCCTCCTCTCTCTTTTTTTTTTTCCCCATAATAACATTTCCAAACAGTACTTTGAAAGTCATGTAGCCTAGTGGTTGAAGCACTGATAGTGAAGGCAGAAAGACTGGTCTGGTGAGAGAATTGTGGTTATCAGTCTTTATCTGTAAAATGGGGATAATCCCTGTAGACCTTGCTTCACATAATTGTAGTACGACTAACATGAAGGAAGCCATGTGAAGTGCTTGGCAATCTTGAAAGGCTGTGGTAGTGATGGGGGTGGGGTGGGGGTCAACTAGGTTGTGAGGAGTGATATTCCTCTTTTAATATCCTTGGAGAATATTCAGCAGATTCAATTCTGTCTTTGCTACTGTCTCCAAAGCTTTATTGATATCTTGCTCTAAACAGCTATAATCCTTATTATTTTGTCTTTTCTGTTTCCATTTTCTGGGAGAATAGAAATCCATGCTTTTTGGAAGTGGTAACAGCACATGCCACTTTGGGGCTTGGGTAGCAAATCATTCAGAAGTCTTTTTTCCAACTTTCATTTTTTTTGTTGCTCTTTGCCAAATTATCTCTGAAGTTGAACTCTTAAGAGTTACTTCCTGCTCTTTGAGGGCTTCCAGGCTGTTCATCCAAAGCACCTTCTGACTAGGGACTTTCCAGAAGAGCCAAGATGACTAAGGCAGTCTGTTTTTATTTTTATTTTTTAAACTCTTACCTTCTGTTTTAGTATCAGAGAGAACAACAACAAGGATTAGGCAGTTGGGGTTAAGTGACTTACTTGCCCAGGGTCACATAGCTCAGATATGTCTAAGGCCAGATTTGAACCCAGGTCCTATTGATTCTAGGCATGGTGCTCTAGGCACTGAGGTAACTAGCTGCTCTTCCAAGGCATATTGTTGGTCAATGGCAAAGTATTTAATTTGGGTTTTGGAAGATTTGTTGCCTGGTAGATTCGCCCCCCACAGAAGGGATTTCCTGAGCAGGTAGAATGTCTATCTCCATGTCTTTGTTTCCATGTGCTAATATATATAGTCTAGTGGAATAAAACCATTGGTTTTAGAGTCAGGAGTCCTAGGTTCAAGTTTGGGGGCCATCACTCACTAGTTTTGAAGCCAAGTTAAAAAAGAAAACAAAACTGACTGATAGAGCAAGTAATAAATCAAGAGACAAAGAAAGATTTCACAGAAGCTTTTTGAGGGTTTTCTCACCACTTTCGTGGTCGCCATAAACTGTAATAATTAAAATGGTTGAAGGCCATAAACTGTAAGTGATTAAAATAGTGGAAGATTTAAATTGTAGTAGATATAAGAGTGGATGAGTAAATTGTGACCGCAGAAAATATGTTTTTACTACAGTGTCTTGTTTTTAAATCAAATATAAGGTGGTCGCCAGGGAAATATTCCTAATTATGAATATACCCAAGTCAACTGGGTTTTATAGAGATTTTAATTAATTAATACAATGAGGAATTAAAGAAAGAGAGAAAGAGTAAGAAAGGAATAAGTATGAAGGGCCTTAAGCCAACATGGCCTAGACCCGAGTCTTAAGAGAAAGATCAGTCAGTCCTTAGTCACTCACTAAGAAGATCTGTTCAAGCAAGGATTCAGACACCAGTTCAGCCAGCCATCAGACTCTCTTCAGAGCCTCCTTAGAGACTCTTCTTCTCAACAGCCTCCTTAGAGACTGTTTTTTTCTTAAGAGCCTGTCATCTCCTTATATAGGGAATTTTCTCCTATGTCACCTCCCCTAAGTTCTTCCATCTACCAATCACAGTAGATGTTTTTCAAAGGACAGACCATTCTTAGTCAACACCTAAGAAGGTGTAAATTTTTGAGTAATTCACACCAGGAAAGCTCTGAGTAAGTTTCTCAGCTCTTTGTTCCTTGTAAATTCACAAGTTTCTTGACCTTTATAGGTACTTATCTTAAGAACTTTTTGCCTTATTATAAGTATGGGTTTAAGTACTTTTCATTGTTCAGAAAAGAGTTTACAACTTTATCTTCCCCTAGGGCAGACTTAAGTAGGTGAAGTAGAGTTCTCACATTCCTGATCTAAGTAGAGTTCACTGCCCAAATGGAGAATGGTCTTAATCCAATCTTATGAAGTAGTGTCTGGGAATTTTTAAGGTTCACTGTGGCCATGAAGGCAACAGTCAGCTTCTTGCTGCCTCTGTTAAATGTGCTGGGATCTTCTGGAGGCTAGAGCCTGTCTCATACATACCATCTGCTGAACTTTCCCCTGCTCTGGCTAGGCTATTTTCCACTGACCTGTGAATTTCAAAACTACTCCACCCTATTCAGACCATTCTTTAGAAGATTTAGCTATTTCCTGATCAATAACAATAGAGATACTTGGAATAACAGAACCAGGTCTTGGAAACTACATTCCCCGTATTTTTTTTTTTACCAGCTGATAGAAATGACGATTACCAGGATGATGAGCGGTTTGCTCCAAGGCTAGAGTTTGCTGGGCAGGCGGGTGGGTCACCAGGTGATTGAGATCTGGGTCAAACAGGTCCGGAAGTTGGGAACAGGAGCTGAGCCGGCCGGGCGTGAAGGGAGGGCAGGTGAGTTGAGCGATATTGAATCAAGAAAGTCCGAAGTAGCTGGCTGCAGGTCAGAGTTGATCAAGACAGTTTTCTAAAAAAACATCTTGGAGAAACAAAAACAAACAAAAAACAAACTTAAAACAAACAAACTAGGCACTAGCTATTAAAGACTGAACTTAGTTACAGTAGACAAAAGATCAGAAGATTGAGGGTATTTTGTTTTCCCGATGTAGTTAGCCAAAACTGTAGCATTTAAAATTAATCCTCAAATTATTGTAATCCTTAAGTTGATTATGTTTTCATGATCCTTTGGGGAAAATCTTTTTCCCAAATGCTCAAAAGGGGAAATGTAGAAATGGAGATTTGAACCCTGGACTTCAATCCCCAGAAGTTCTTGCTCTAGTTCCCAAGATGCCCTCTAAACTCCCTGAATCTCCCTGAGTGCGAGATCAAAATTTCTATTTAAATTGGCTGTAAAGCCTACTGGTCCCTCTTCCTACTTCCGCTTTTTAGTACACGTGGCTCTCTACCAAGCAGGCAAGATGTGAGTGGTTGTGAATGGGCTCTCTGGGCCTAGACACGTGCTTTCTTATTTTGTATTTTTTTAAATTCTTAATCTTTAGTAAACCTCTAAAAAAATAATACTTCTAGCAGAGAAACTAATTTTAACTGCTACAGACCCTTGAAGATAGTAGGACAGCCTTCTGTGACCTCTGATGGCCATTTACTTATGTGTAGAAAAGAAATATACATGAAAAAGGGACTTGGAATCCACATTTTTTATATTCCTGTGTAAGGCTATCTATGTAACTTATGGCAGCTTTGGCCTTTACTGAGGGACAGTTATTTCCTTCAAGCATTTCCTCTTATTTGTGGCAATTATTGGTCAACCTTCCTTTTCAAAGAGGACCATTGACATCATGGATTGATGTCTTATCTTGTTTGTGAATTGAATCTAACTAAGCGAGGCAGACTTGGTCAGTCATCAACCTCACTCTCCCAGAGTCATCAAACTCCAGTGGCAAGACAAAAGTCAGGAAGACTGGTGATGCCTTGAAATTCAGTGGTGCCTTCTATGTCTGCCTTCATGGCCATTGGAACAAATTGTTCTCATCTGCTTCTATGCTTGGGGTAGACATCCTTTTAACTCACGGATAGGTTTGAGGCCTGTGGACTGTGCCAGTATGGAATAGTGGAAAGAGCACTACACCAATCCCAACTCTTCTCCACACTGGCTATGTGATTTTAGATAAGACACTTAGCTTGGCTCGGCCTCAGTTTCCTTTTCCATAAAATGGAGGTCATCAGATTTGTACTGCTAGTTTCATATGGTGCTTTGTTAACTGGAATGATAGAAAGTCAGTCTACAAACCTTTATTAAGCATTTGCCTTGTGCCAGGTATAAAGATTAAAATTTAGGAAACTGAGGCAGGTAGAAATTAGTTTCTCTCTGCAAGGAGTATTATATTTTTATGAGGTTTATTAAAGGTTAAGGATTAAAGAAAATACAGAATAAGAAAACACATGCCTAGGCCGGAGAGGCCTAGACAAGATAACCTCACATCATGAAAGAGACGTGTCTGCTCCAAAATGGAAGTCCAAAAGAGACCGAGCCTATTCACAACCAGGTTTAAATACCCCATCTCGTTCTCGGCCCAGGTGAGGTTTTCAGTGAGATTACAAAGCATTCTGGGGAAGTGGAGCAAGGAATTCTGGGGATTGAAGTCCTGGATTCGAGTCTATTTTTTACACAGGTACTGTGCTAAACATTGAGGATACAAAAAGACACAAACAAAATGAGCCCTTGCTCTCAAGGAGCACACAGTCTAATGGGAGAGACAACATGCAAATAACTCTGTACAAACAAGTTTTTTACAGAGTAAATTGGAGATGGTTCAACAGAGAATATACTAGGATTAAGGGGGGATCAGGAAAGGCTTCTTGGAGAAGGCAGGATTTTAGTTGGGACTTCAAGAAAGCAATGGAGCAAAGATGAGGAGGGAGAGCATTTCAGGCCTGGGGGATACCTAGATTCTGGAGATGTAGTGGTTTGTGAGAGGAACATCAAGGAGGATGCTGTCACTCTGTCCCAGTAAGATGTAAGGATCCTGGAAAGGTAGGAAGAGATCAAGTTTGAAGAGTTCTATATTTGATTCTGCAGGTACTATGGAGCCACTGGAGTTTATTGAATGGAGTGGGGTGACATTGCCACCGCTGTGCTCTAAAAGGAAGGTCAGGTTGACAGCTGTGTGGAGTTGGGGAAAGACCAACCAACAGTCTGTTGCCACACTAGGTGTGAGAAGATGAGAATCTGGATCAGGGAGGTGCCAGTGTCAGAGGAGAAGGGCAGAGAAGGGATGTTTTGAAGGTTAGCTATGGGGAGGGATGACTGAGGAGGTGAAGATACTTTGTGGTGAGTTTGGGGGACTGGGAAGATTGTGGTGCCTCTGATGGTAATGGGGACATTCAGAAGGGGGAAGCCCTGTGAGTTCAGTTTTGAACATGCTGAATTTATAACGTCTGAGGATCACCCAGCTTGAGATGTCTAGTAGGCTGACAGTGTGCGACTGTAGATTAGGAGAAAGGTTAGGGCTGAGTGATCATATCTGAGAACCCTCTGCACAGAGATGATTGTGTGAGTGTATGGGAATTGATGAGCTGAACAAGTAAAATAGTTGAGAGCTGGGAGAATAACAGAGGGCCTGGTCAGAGCCTTGGGAGATCCCCACTGCTAGTGGGAGTGAGCTGGATGAAGAGCCAGCAAAGGAGACTGAGAAGGAGCAGTCAGACAGGTAGGAAGGCGTGTCATGAAACCCTAGAATTACTTGGATTTGAAGATAGAGGACATGAGTTAAAGTCCTTGTTCTCTTTTCCAGCTGTGGTCAAGTCACTTAATCTCTCTGGGTGTTGGTTTCCTCATCTTGGAAAGGAAAGGAAGGGAAAAGAAAGGAAACAAACATTTATAGAGCACCTACTGTGTGCCAGGCATTGTGCTAAGCACTTTCGTGCGTTAGTCCTCACAACAATCTGGGGAGGTAGATGTTGTTATTATCTTCATTTTATAGTTGAAAAAACTGAGGCAAACGGGGTTAAATGACTTGCTCAGGGTCTCACAGTTAGTAAATGTGTGAGGCCACATTTGACCTTGGGTCTTTGTGACTCCAGACTTGATGCTCTATCCACTTTACAACCTGGCTGCCTATTTGAAATAAAGGGACTAGATGACCTCAGTGATCCCTTGCAGCTCTGAATCTGTGATTCCATATAAAGGTGAGCTATTATTATGATCATACCTTTGCTTTGGAAGCTAATTGTGCTAAAAATAATGTGGCATGCCAACATGTGAACTAAGGAACAGGCATGGCCCTATTCCAATTGAGAAAAAAAATCTCAAACTACTTACAAACCAGATCAATTAGGTTGCAATTATTTGAATCACAAAAGGTTTCTTACCCCTTATAGCTTTCCTTTAAATAGAACACTGCCATAATGCTTTTAGAATTTCTCAATTCTCCTCGGCCCCCTGTTCTTTATAAACACCTGGATTACATAAATTTGAGATACAGGGGGCCTTTCTTTGAAAAGCAGAAAAGAAATCTGGAACAAGATCTGTTGCAAGAGGTTGGCAAACACTGGAAAGTGCCCCCTTCAAATAAGTGGGGAAAAAATTTTTTTTAACTCTTACTTTTCATCTTAGAATTAATACTGTGTTTTCATTCTAAGGCAGAATTGCTGTAAAGGCTAGGCAATGGGGGTCAAGTGACTTGTCTAGGGTCACATAGCTAGGAAATGTCTTAGGTGAAATTTGAACCCAGGACCTCTCATCTCCAGGCCTAGCCCTCTTGTCAACTGAACCACCTAGTTGCCCCTCTAGACACCTTTGTTCCCACTCCAGGCTTTTTCTCTGCCCATTCCCGCATGCCTGGAATGTTCTCCCTCCTTATCTCTACCTCTTGACTTCTCTCAAATTCCAGCTAAAATCTCACCTCTTCTGAGAAGCCTTTCCCCATTACTCTTAATCCTGGGGCCTTGTCTGTAAAGTATTTTCCCTTTACCCTGTATATATTTTGTTTGTCCCAAGTTGTTTGCAGCTTGCCTCCCCAATAAGACTGTGACTCCTTGAGAACCAAGAGTGCTTTTTTATTCTTCCTTTGTATCCTCCATGCTTTTGGCACTTTAATGAATGCTTGTGGACGTTTCTTAAATTCCCAACTTCTGACATGTAGCTGTGTGACCCTGGGCAAGTCACTTAACCCTATTTGCCTCAGATTCCTCATCTGTAAAATGAGCTGGAGAAGCAAATGCCAAACTCCTCCAGTATCTTTGCCAAGGAAAAAAACCAAATAGAATCACAGAGTCAGATACTACTAAACAAAACAAGAAACAGCCCCTGAAATGTCTTCGTCTCCAGGGAGCCACAACGGTGGTAGAGCAGTGATTATTTCTTGCATCTGTGATGCTGTTTCACTGTTACTCTGCTGGCTGCTCTTTTCTGTTTTAGGGTGTGTTTTATTGATATTGTTCTTTTCACATGCTGATCTTATCTGTGCTCATATTATTATAGACTTTCTTTGGGTGTGAGCACTCAGGACAGAGAATACAGTCTACTTAATAATTTTTTTTAAAAAAAACCTTGCCTTTTGTCTTAGAATTGATACTAAGTATCTGTTCCAAGGCAGAAGAATGATAAGGCTAGACATTGGAAGTTAGGTGACTTACCCAGGGTCACTTAGATAGGAAGTACCAGTTTTGAACCTGGGACCTCCCATCTCCAGGGCTGACTTTCTATCCACCAAGCCACACAGTTGCCCCTTGAGTGAAATTTTTGAAGGAGAGTTTTGTATCATTTTTCCTTGTGTGATAACCAACTTATATAGCACAGAAATTGAAGTTGAAAGGGACTTCTGTAGCCGTCTTCTTCCACACAACCAGTAAATGTCAGGAAGCCCGTGCTTGAAGCTCTTCTTGGAGGGGGCCACCATTTCCCGTAGTAGTCGTTCCCCTGTGATTCGTCGAGAAGAATATTCTTCTCCAATGAATCACTTTACCTAACTAAACTTATTCTGTAATTCTATACTGCAAACAGGGAGAGTTAAAGAGAGGAAGAAAGAAAGAAAGAAAACATCTCGCAAAATTCAAGTCACATATTACAGTTACAGATATTTCAGTTACAAACATTTCCAATTACATGCAGTGGTTCAGAAGTTGACATCACACTTGAATTTGCTTCTTTTTGACAGTGCTGCTTGTTTTGCCTCCTCAACCCCATGCTAAGTAAGTTTAATTCCTCTGTTACATAAAATATTTGAATGTAGTGCTTAGAGGTGCCTTTTGAACTGGTTCCTCCCCTATCATCTTCAAAGTGCTAAAGTCTCTTCTCTTTTAAAAACTTTCACTAGACCCTAATATCTTTTCAAGTTGTTGTTTTCTTTCTGTTCCCTTTCTCAGCCAAATACCTTGGAAAAGTTTACACTGGCTTGCTTCATTTCGCATTCCCCCTTTGGCTCTTTGCATTCTAGTTCTTGGTTTTATTTCTCATGTATCCAAATTTACCAATGATTTCTCCATTGACACATCTGATGGTCTTTATTCAGTCCGTGTCTTCCTTGACTTTTGCTGCATTTGACCCTGTTGACTGTCTTCTCTGTCCTCCTGGATATGTCTTTCTCCTCTTTGGGTTTTTGTAACCTTCTTCGTTCATCTCCTAAATGACTGCTTTTAGTCTGCTTTGTTGACTCCTCATCCACATCCTAACCCCCAACTGTGAATGTTCCCCAAGAGTCTGTCCTGGGCTGCCTTCTTTTCTCCCTCTACAGTTTCTGTGTTGGTAACCCCACCAGTTCCCATGGTTTGAATCATAATCTCTATTCGATGATTCTCCAGGTCTTTACATCCATCCTCAGTCTCTTTTCTCAGCTTCAGCCCTGCATCACTAGTTGCCAATTGGACATTTTAAACTTGATGTCTCAAATGCAGGTAGGTGACCCCATAAGGCACAGAATGCTAAATATGAGCCAGGAAGACTAGAGTTTAAATTTGACCTCAGACACTTACTTTGGTTGGGCAAATCACTTAACTTTTGTTTTGTTTGCCTCAGTGTCTTGATCTGTCAAACGAAGATAATAATACCTGCCTTCCCAGGTCAGGAGGATAAAATGAGGTAATATTGTAAAGCACTTTGCAAATCTTTAAGTAGTATATAGATGTTAGCTATTATTATTGCTATCTAAAAGTCAACAAATCGAAAACTAAATTTAATTATTTTTCCCTCTAAACTCTCCTGTCTTCAAATTTCCCCATTTCTATCAAAGATACCAATATCCTCTTAGTATTTCAGGTTCACGGTCTTAGGATGCTCCTGGATTCCTTACTCTCATCCCATATATCCTGTCAATTGCTAAATCTTACTTTTCACAGTATCTACACTTGACCCTTTCTTTCTCCTCTCACAGTTGCCTCCTTAGTTAGACTCTTCTTGCCTAGATTATTATAAGTTTCCTAAGTATTCTCCCTCACCCCAGTCTCTTGCCCATCCTACATGCGGCTACCAGAGTCATTTTCTTTTGAGCTATTAAAGTCCTCTTTTTAACAAAGCTTGTGCAACCTGGTACCAACTTTGCTTTCCAGCCTCCTAGGACATTATTCACATTCTATGTCCTAGCCAAATTATCCCTCAAACTGACCTTCTGTGTGTTTCTCACTCCTGAAACTTTGCTTTATGTCTCAGTACTTCTGCACTGGACAAAGGAGCAGCTCAGGCATTCCTTTCATAGTGAAGCCTTTCCTAGTCCTTCAAATGATAGTGCTATCCATCCCAGATTAGCTTCTATTTAACTACTTTCTCTGTGTATTTATTTAGTAACTTTTTATTTATGCTCTCTATTTTTATATGTCCTTGTTATATTTCCCTATGAAAATGGAAACTTATTGCTAGTAGAGAGTTTTATTCTCTCTGCTGACATCTCCAGGGCTTACCACAGCACCTGGTGAAAGTTCCTGTATGAAATGATGTTGATTGATTCATCTCCCCTGAGGCTTCTTTTCTTCAGGATGAGCATCCACAGTGCCTTCAAATGCAGTATAAACCCATTACTATCCTCACTGCCCTCCTGAAAATTCTGTTTTATTTATGAACTTCCTAAACCATGGATGTTACTGAGTACTCAACATGCTATTTCAGATTTGGTCTGATAATGGCAGAATTTGGTGGGGACCATGACCAATTCCTGGAAACTGTTGTTCTCTTAATGAAGCTGAAGACTACATTCTTTTTCTGGCTATTTTAGTACTTCATTGCAGTTTTCTAAACCCTGCCTTCTGTACCCCTCTCCAATATCTTTTTAGGCAAATTGCTGCCTAACCTTATATTGCACTTATGAAATTTGACATTTACTCCTATTAAATTTCACTTTCAATTCAGCCCAACCTCTACCTTGCTTTCTCTGTCACAGAGTGTGTGTTTAGAGAGTCAGCCTCAAAACCAGGAAAATCTAGGATCAGTTACCTCTTGACACTTGCAGGGAAAGGAATAATCTGCATTGGTAGAGGAGATTGACTCGCCTAGTGATCTTTATCAGAAGTGTCAAAATCACCACCTGAAACAGTTGTGGTAACAGATTAAAAGGTAATTGGGCAATGTTTAACCAAATAAATAAAAATACAATAAACCACAGATATTGTTAAATTTTTTTTGAGATATTGTTAATTTTAAGTCAGTATGTAGCAGGGATCTATTTCTATTTGAATTTAACATCATTGAAATTACAAGTATAGACCCTTATCCCACATACTGTTAACTTGATTCTTTATGAGATAGTACTGTCTCTACTCATTTATCATCCTTCTTTGTAAAATTTTTCTGATAAGTTTACATTGTAAGTTGGTTTTTCTTTCGGCACCATCTTTCTCTTCTAGGCACGTGAATCAAGGATATTTCATTTAGACTACCAACAACCAAATTAAAATTTATAGAAGGTTGAAAAAGTGTGATTCTTACCATTTCTCTCTCTATTCACTTTGCCTCTATCATTGCAAAAGTAGAAGGGGCTAGGGCTAAGGGCCACTCTGGGTGGGTTTTTTGTTGCTATTGTTGTTTGGGGATTATCAAGTCACTGGTTAAAGGACCAAGAATAGATCTTGGGTACTACAGTGGACATTTCTTATCAAGTTGACATCAAACTAGTAATGAAGACTCTTAGAGTCTAGATGTTCAACTAGCCATTATGATCCATCTAATTATATAGTCTTCTGTATAATTTTTCCATTTTTTTCCCTATAAGAATTATGTTATGCTCTGTCAAATGCTTTGCTAAAATCTAGGAAAACTATACCAGTAACACTTACCAGATCTACCAGTTTAGTGACCAACAATAAAGGAAACAAGTTTTGGCAGTTAAGATCTGTTCTTCCTCTCATGTGAATGGATCTTCTCCCCCCCCCCCCCTTCACCCTCCCTTCCCCCACATTCACTAAACTTCTCTGCTATTGTAGAAATTTTCCAGGAATTGAAGTTAAGCTTATCATTTGGAGACTCTTTATTTTGCCCATTTTTTGAAAATTGGGACATTTGCCCTTTTCAGACTGTGATCATCTCCTGTTCTCTAAGATCTTTTAGAAATTACTGACAATAACTTGGCAAACTTATTCTCTGAAGAAGTAAAAAAAAAAAGGAAAGTTCCCAATGACCTCCTGGGGGATTTAGCGAACCAGAGACCTAGGAACTGGATGATTTAGGAGCCTGAGAAAGTAATCAAAAGGAACATAAAGCCATAGAATCCTTGTTCCAGACTTGAAAGGGATGGATCTCACCTGCCATTCAGTTCAACCTCCTAATTTTCCTGATAATGGAGTGAAGAACAGGGGCCTTAGTGACTTAACTAAAGTTCCCTGAGGGAACTTTGTATTAGAGGTAGGATCTGAATGAAGATCTTTTGGCTCCAGAATAGTGAAGGATCTTTGTGAACCCCTTATCTTAATCATTAGAAATGGCTTAAACACAGAAATTTTTAGCACCTTTGCCTCTTTTGCTGCTATCACTGTAGAAATGGAAGGCCTTACCTGCCGGGGCTGGGGCTCTGGTAGGTTTTCAGGTTGCCTTCTTCACAGTGATATGAGGGAGGAGAAAAATGAAGTGTAATGAGAATGTAGCTTGCCCAAGGTCACATAACACTGGTAAGTGTGGGAATTGGATTTGAACCCACAATGGACTTTAATTCTAGTATCTTTTTCCTTGCTACTGTTCTACTTTTGTGTAACCCAAATGAGAAGCATTGGGGATGTATTGGAAACTATTTCTGTTTTTTTGTAGTTCTTACTTTTTCCTAAGGTCATGGTTGAATTTGGTTTGACATATTTTGCGGAGGACATCATACCCTGACTGTTTGACAAGACCCCAGAAAGAGGGCCCCCTGCTGATCTCCCTTTGTGACTTCTTTCCCCCAATTTTCCCCACCAGTGGACTTATGATTATTATTCTCTCCCCAATACAGGAGAAATAACACTTACAGGTATCAATAAATATATGCCCTACTTTAAACCCCATGGGTTATTACCCCAAAAAGAATGCAATTACAGAATAAAAGTCCAACGATTACTTCCCATGACCCCTTCTTTCTCAAGCACAAGATATGCTCCAAGACCCTACAATATAATGAATCTTGTCCTACAGTTACCACACTTGAATGAATTTGTTGGAACAGAAGCCAAGCTGTGTCGCTAGGCCCTTCAAAGTAACACAAGAAAAACAGAACTTATAAATTGAGAAAAACTCCCAAATTGGTCTGCCTAAAGTCCTCACACCTAGATAGGAATATGTTTTGTTGTTCATCTCCCAAGCAATTATGATGGATAATGAAAGCTGACCAAAAGCACAATGATCCTCTCAGCAGGTCAAGGGGTACTAACCTACAAATGGCTTTATTCACATCAATCATATCTAGCACAGTGTTGTTGAAACCTAGTAAATGATCACAGAATTCTTTGTTGTAGTAACATCACAAGAGTGTTGTTTATGTGACTTGATAATATCTAGTCAAACAATACAATGTCACATACTTAGAGAATTGATTATGGGTGTGTACCAAAAACCTATATAATAAACGTACCATGATACCATGGCAGTGCACTGTGTGTAATGCCTGTGTACATGGACTGAATGCATGGTGTATCTCATCCCATTTATCTGACTGTGATGCCACATCTGGGCAGGCAACCCTGGTCCTCAAAGAGGCCACTGGATGGACCTCAAGAATATTTCATGCAGTGTCCTATGGCTTATCTGAATAACTATGAGCGCAGATTGTACAATGAAGGCTAGAGCATATGAACTCTAAAGCGAAGAGCAGCTTGACTCTCCAATTCCTGGGCTCTGAGGCTCTGGCCTTTGCCAGCTTAGTATTGCAAATGACTTTTGTCTTTTTTCTCTCTACTGCCTCAAAACCACAACTACTTTTTGTTCTTTAAGAAAAAGAAAAGACAGATTGCTACTAAGATTGGTCATGGCACTTTGAGCTAGTTTTGAATAGGCTTGGTATTGGTATTTATTGCTGGCAGCAGTTAAAAGTTTTTCATTCCCTAGAGGGGTTCCTGAAATAGTCAGCTATGACTCATTGTTTGGGTAGCTGCTGCTTTGAGAAGGATTGTTATGGATGAGGAGGAATTGTTATGTGGAGAGAGAGGGGAATTATGATATTGATAGAGAGAGAGAACTATCTATCTCCTCCCAGTCTAGCATTTTTTTTTTGTGTTCATAATGACGGATGCTCAAGATGAGGATGGTGGGGAGGAGGTTAGGGAATTTCTGGTACATACAATTTGGAGGAAATTAAATCAGCTAAGTGGCACAGTGGATGAAGTCAGCAAATTGTGAATTTAAATCCTATCTCAGTCATGTATGACTGGGGCAAATCACTTCTCCCAACCTCAGTTTTCCTTTTTTATAAAATGGAAGGGGCCGGGGAGGGCAGTGCAGATAGATGACACAGTGGATAGAGCACAAGGGAGTCGGGCAGGACCTGGCTTAAGTCTGGCCTCAGACACTTCCTACTTGGGCAAGTCATTTATCTCTGTTTGCCTAGCCCTTGCTCCTCTCTTTTAGAGTTGTTTCTAAGAATGCACAGTTTAAAAAGAAAATGAAAAGATTTAACTCAGTGACCTATAAAGTCTCTAAATCTATCATCTTATAAGTATTTTCATGCCGAAAAATTGTCATATGTAATAAGCATTTTTGATACATAGTTTTATAGGGAAAAAATATCACTAACACCAGAATGTTCCCACAGAGCACCAAGGCTTCCTTAGACTACAGTCTGGGAAATGCTGATGTGGGAGATTGGCCGTTATAGCATCTTAGCACTATGATTGTCCCTTGTATGTTTGGCAGACTTCTTATATTAGCAGAGAGCCTTATTTAGCCAAAACAGAATCACACAACTTCCATGGTCTGTAGTTGGCATCTCTAGGGCTAAAGTTTGCCATTATTTGCTGTTGTTTTTCCATTGACAAAGCTGACTTTAATAATAATTAAGAGACCATTGGATTATGCAATTTACTTGAGTGATCTAACTGAATCTCTGGTTATTTGGTTAAAATTAGTCTCTCATCCAGGTTAGTTACATTGGATCTTCTGAGGATTTGTGATCATTGATTGCCAGTAACCACAGTGGTTCAAAACAAAGTGCTACAGAATTCACAAAAGTAGGAAAAATTGTGTGTGAGGTCTGTGACAACATTAGTCACTCAAATGAACGACCTGCTCTGAATACATTCTTGACTTGTGAGAGTTTGTGTAGGAGAATATTTTGGGTCCAGATATCATTTTCACTCTGACAGCTAACTTCTGTTCTGGGAGAATTACTTCTAAGTGTAGTTTATAAGAGGAGGAAAGACTTGGTGTTCTTTCAGACATTGATTAATTGGCATGTCAGGAATGTATGTTACCAACTGATGGGTCCCATTGTATCTAGGGAGAAGGGCCAAATTTTAATTGTGAGTCAGCTGGTCCATCACCCTGAGAGAGAATTAGACACAGAAGCTTGTAGCTCCCATTTGATGTTTTGCAGCTACTTTATCACATACTCTAGCTGCTTATTTTTATTCTGAAGAAGTTTTCCAGTTGTGAAATCCTTTTATATCTTCATCCTTATGCATGAGACTCGAAATGGTACTTGGGCTGTTTATCTAAATGATAGGGCTTTCATATTTTGTTCCAGGAAGGTGTTGATGTCAGAGAAGGAAAGAAATGGTGTCTTACTAGACACATCTTTTGGTTGGTCAAGGGTAGCATCCCATGACCAATTCTGACCTGGTTTAGAGGAAGGGGAAGAACATGCCATGTGAAAGATGGCTCAGTGGTACTCTTGGGATAGTCGGCCAGGAAAAGAGAAGACTTATGGGGACACGTGGTCGCTGACCTCAAATATTTGAAGGATAGACAATCAGCTTGTCCCAGATGATAGAAGTGCAAGTTAGAGAGGGAGATTTTATATGTTTGCCTTGCCTCATGATAGCATTGACCTCACTTGTCTGGGCCTGGAATTGGAAATATTGGAACAAATACTCTGGCCCTTCTCTTGGTTAGAGTTGAGTCAGAAGGCCTCTGAGATCCCCCTAGTTCTAAGATTCTATGATTATGATGAAATAAAAGTGATACTTTCTCTTGGCCAATGGGGATACAATTTCTTTTTTTGCTTCATTTCTCTATTTGTGAAATAAGCAGAACCAAGTCCAAGGGCATTAAAAAGCAGTAGGAAGAAGACAGGGGTGAGTCTTAGACCCTATGTAGGCCTTTTTTTTTTTTGCCCTTCTGTTTATTTAAGTCAGAAGAGTAGAATAGAAGCTGCTTTGGGGGTGCAAATGATTCTGTGAATCCAGGAAGTTAGGTCCATATAATTTTATTATGATTTCTTTCTTTTGACCTGTATGGGAAGACTGTATGATCTTTGGCTTTTCTAATAAGAAAACTTGTGGGTAACTTTTTGTCCTTAGGGTTTAAAAAAAAATCCTTCGTGATTGCTCATCTGGTATAGTTATCTCTCTTTTCCATGTTTTGCCATTCCTGCTTTCTTTCCCTGACTCATATCCTTTTGTAATCTGATAGAAATAAACAAGAAATTTTGGATCATGGGAGGAATTGGGAAAAAAAGAGGAAGGAGGTACATTAAGTAGGAAAGCCTGCAAAGACATGCTTAAGCTGCATGTAAGCAATGCATCTACCATCTTCCATCCTGGTCTAAAATCTCAAGAATTGGCTCTCCCTCCTGAATAGGGTCAGCATTGGGCCTGGTGGAGGGGATTCAGCTGGTGGAGGTAGTCCCTATCAAAAGCAGTGATGCAAAGGAGCCAGGCTAACCTGTCCTTTGATCTAGGAGGTTGCTTCCTGAGTTGGTCATTTGACTTCTTAGGCTCAGTTGAATGCAGGAGACACAAAGTGCCTGCTGCTATAGCAGGATGAGCCAAAGGCTGGATGCTGAGGGAGATGTCCTTTTCCTTAAGGAGTTTACTGTCTGGAGGGGAGGTTTATCTGAACTAAGCATACCCCTATGAAACAGTGTGATAAGTGTATAAGAAAATACTTATTTTCTGATGGGTTGGGATGGACAGGATCAGAGAAAGCCTCATGAAAAAACCATTGGTTTCAGAGTCAGAGGACCTAGCTTTAAAACTCAGTTTTGCAACTTACTACTTTGCAACTCATTTTGGATTGAGTCACTGAATCTTAGGGGCCTCAGCTTCCACATCTTTTATCAGCCAGTCAAGATACATCTATTAAGGACTTATTGTGAAGTGTACTTTGCTAATCCCTGAGGATACAAAGAAAAGAGAAACTGTCTCTGTCCTCAAGGAGCTTGCAGTCTAAGCATGTGCAGCATATATGCAAAATGAATGAAAGGTAGTTTGGGGAGGGGATACCCCAGCAGCTCTGGGGACCAGGAAAGGCTTTCTGAAGGAGAGGGACAAACTGAATTTTGAAGGAAATGAGATTCCAAGAGGAGGGAGGTCACTATGATGTTGTGATGTATATATATATTGCATTAGCTCGAATATAAAACAACTCTGAACATAGTGTAATCCCAAGTATTTTGAAGAATAACTCAGAAAGAGGAAACACCCATTTTATTTTCTCTTTTTAAATTACAACTTTCTCTTAACTCATGAATGATGCAGGCACTTTATATTGGAAATTTTTTCAAGGTCCTGAAAACAAGTTATGTTTTCCCCAAAGACGTACAGTTGCTTCTGGAACTGTAAAAAATACTATTATTTAAATTGCAAAGTTTAAATTCCTTTTAGAAGAATTTTAGGTAAAAAAGAAGCTACCTCTCTGAATCCAGAACTGAACTGTTGGAGAAGCCACCATGAAGAAGCCTCCAGACCACAAGTTGCACAAAATCGAACTTTGGGTGTGGTTGATTGAACATTTATTTGTATGTATACTTTCATGCCAAAGGGGACTGCTCCCTAACTGGCTTTTTGTCAATGTGTTCAGCAATGATTGGTTTTGTTTTTTTTCTCATCCTCAAATTATTGTAATCTTTAAATTGATTATGTTTTTATGATCCTTTGGGGAAGGACTTCTTCCCAGAGGATCAAATTGGGGAATGTAAAATTGAGATTTGAACTCTGGACTTCAATCCCCACAAGTCCTTGCTCCACTTCCCCAAAATGCTTTGTAATCTCACGGAATTCTGAGGTGGGCGAGATCGAGAAGGTACTTAAGCTGATTGCTAAGGCTTTTGAGCTCTCTTTTTGGACTTCCGTTTTGGAGCAGACATGGCTCTTTCCATAATGTAGGTGAGGTCTTGTCTAGGCCTCTGGCCTAGGTACGTTTTCCTTATCCTGTATTTTCTTTAATCCTTAATCCTTAATAAACCTCTAAAAAATATAATACTCCTTGCAGAGAGAAACTAATTTCTACCTGCCTCAGTCTCCCATAAATTTTAATCTTTACAGAACACTGTACTTCTTTGAAGATTGAACATTGTATTTTTGGCCTTCTGAGCTACAAATATTTTTAAAGTTCATATCATAACTTTGTCATATTCCTTTATTAACTTGGGTTTTGAAAGAAGTCTTTTTTTCAACATGGTCAAAATTATTTTATTTACCCATCATCAAATAAATAATGGGCAAATGATCAGAAATTATAAATATAAGAGCCTTGGCGTGAGAGCTACCAAAACCAAAAGCACTGGCATTAGATCTATCACTGCTGCAACACAGTGTGTGTGAAAGACAATTCCTGTGAAGCAACATGTCCATGAAGTTGCAACAATTTAGCCTAAATCTATTTTCAGTGTTCTCAAGACACTTCATTGCATTTGAACAATGTTGCACTGTAACATGAATTCTCCATTCATTTAGGATATTGTGATTATAAATAGATGCATTAAAATGCATGCTGAAGTGCACAACATACAACATGGTTTCAAAACTGGAAGTGCTCGAATATAGTGTGAATGTGACTTTCAAAGGTACATATTGGGGGGAAAAACGGCCCACTCTATTTGGGCTAATATGGTATATAGTATATCTAGCATATCTAGTATGGTTGGAAGGTAATGAAACATTAGTTGAATAAACCACTCTGTAGCTGTTCATTTTTTACTTTGAACCTTGAGCCATTGACTGCTAGAGGCAATGCTAGGATCCTTCTTAGGAAGCAGATAGTCTTCAATAAAGCCCAAAACTTAAATGAGGTTAATGTAGTTTAACTATAAAAAGTCCCTTCTGAAAGACACATTGTAGTATTTAAAGTGTTCCTTGGCTTTGAGAAATATGAAGAGGATACAACATCTGCCTCTTGTGGGGTGGGGCTTGAAGACAATGAATAAACATAGGTATAAGCCAGATAACTTTACTATCATTCTTTTACAGTGTACAGCTTAGTTAAAGTAAACTATCTCCATTTTGTGGTCTGGACGGTGGCCTAGAAAAGAGTGCTTTGTTTGATCCACAAAAAAAAATTGTTTATCCAGAGTAATCCTTTACAACAAAGCCTTTCTCTGGGTCACAGAGCCTTTGTGCTGTGTGTTTGTAATGTAGGAAAGGCACAACAGTAGAGAATAACTTTCAGAACATCTACAAGCAAATTTTCAAAGAGAAATACAGCTTGGGTATGATTTCAACTAGAATTCCTGGAAGAGATTGAAGGAAGAATTTTTTAACGAGTTTAAAAATATTTTAATAAGTGAAATGAGAGCTTCAGGGAAAACAACTGGGAAAGAAATGAGAGCTGTAGAAGAAAGGATTGGGAAGGGAATAAACTACTTGATACAACAAGCAAGACCCTCCTGAAGCCAAAAATTCCCTGAAAATTAGAATGAACTAAATAGAAGCAATGACTCCATGGGCCAGTATGTTCACTTTATTAAAGTAAAAAGGCTGGGGAATAAAGAAGAAAATGTAAAATATCTCATCATAAAAAAAAAATGACCTGGAAAACTGATTCAAGAGAAAAAAAATTAAGACTCAGTGGACTACTGAAAGCCATGACCAAAAAAATAGCCTAAACATTATATTTCAGGAAATCATAAAAGAAAACTGCTCATATTTCTTGGAACCAGAGAAAGTATAAATAGAAACCATCTATCACCTCACAGGAACATTATGGTCAAAACTCATAGCTTCCAGGTTATAGAAAAAAATCTGTTAAGAGGCCAGAAATAAAAATGTCAAGATCCAAGAAGCCACAGTCAGGATCCCACATGATTTTTCAGCCACTACAATAAGGGAGAGGAGACCTTGTAAAATGATATTACAGAAGGCAAAGGATACAGGCTTAAAAGCCAAGAATAATTTAATCAGCAAAACTCAGTATAATGCTAGAAGGGGAAAAATGAATCTTTAATGAAATAAAGGACTTCCAAGCATTCCTGATGAAAAGACCAGTTGGGGAATAATTCTGAAGTTCAAACACTGGAGTGAAGAAAAAGATAAACAGGAATGGTCAGGGATAAAAGATTGAACAAGGATAAACCACTTAACATTCAAATATAATCATTAGTGGCCATAGAGGGAATCTAATAAAAAGCCTGAAAGTAGTTTGTCTTGATGTTATTAAAAGAAGAATGGAAAGGGAGGAGAAGAATAATACTTGGTGGGGGATAGGATTGGGGAAGGAAGGGGAAGGAAAAGGAATATTGGGGAAAACTATCTTACCTAGGGAGTGGCTGACACTTGAACCTCCCATCTAAACTATTCAAAGGAATACTTTATTCAAGAGGGTAATAAAAGAAAAAGGAGAAGGGGGGAGGGATGATTAGAAGGAGTAGAAGTTAAGGGAGGGATTTGTCATAAAATTCAAAGGATATACAGAAGTATTTTTTAAATAGGAAAGAATTAGAATCTGAGAAGGCATCAATCAAATTGGGAATGCTGAACAAATTTATAGCTTATAAATTGATGGAATACTGTTGTTCTATAAGAAATAATGATGATAATAGTTTCAAAGAAATATAGGAAAACTTAAAAGAATTGTTGGAGAATGAAGTGAACCGAACTAGGAGAACAATTTATGTAATGAAAGACTTAGAGGCTCTGATCAACAAAATGACCAACCACATGATGCCATAGGAATCATGATGAAACATGCCACCCACAAAGACTTGGAGTACAGAATCACACCCACACCACACAGATGCACATACTCTTTATATTGTTTGACCATGTATGCTTGTAATAGAATTTTTCCTTTTCTTTCATGTTCATTAGGGTAGGGTCTGCAGGGAATAAAGAAGCAAATTTCTGCTGATTGAAAAAAATAAAATTTAATCTAAAAAAGAAGCCCTGGTTCTTTGAGTGGACCACATCCTTGATTTCACTTATCTCATGGCCTAGGAAACTAAGTCAGTTGCACACAGTCTTTACACATGTGCATGAATAAAGTCTATAGATGTTCAAGATTCCTTTGGGGTGATGAATGGGAAAGAAGTTGTAGGGGTTAGGGATGCAGAGTGAGCTCTTTTTTGTTGCTCAGACTCACTGCTGAGTTTGACTCCCTTAGTCCATTTACTGCTTTGAGCAGTGATTGATGAAGGGTACATGTTTTCAAATACTGAAAGCTTTGCCTCTGCCAAAGGGCAAATGAAACAGGCTATTATTTTAGGGGCTGATAAGTATGATGCCATTTTAGTATCCATTTATTGTGTGTTAAGTAGCCTGCAGAAAATTTACTAAAAATTGAGGGCCCTGGAGTGGTAAGTGAGCAAATCCAATGTGAATTTTTTTCTGCTTTCTTCAATCTTTGTACTTGTAAATATTTTTGAACTATTTTTTCACTAATTGGACTTAGGCTATGAGTAAATATGCTTTACAGAACCTTTAGTCCTTTCTCTTCTTTGGAAATGTGGTCCTGTTTTAAGACATGATCTCCTCTTCATTTGAAATGCCTACATTGACCTTGTTTAATAGGTGATCTAACGACCTAACATTTAAGTTCCTAATGTGCTCCATTATTTTTGGTACAAAATAACTGACCTCCTTTCATTGCTTATTTTGCAAAGCATCTGAAAGCTTCCTAACTAACTTTACTAAATTTTAATGAAATATTTGATTGACTCCAATTCCATATGCTTTTGAAATAACTTTATGAGAATTTAGAGTTCAAGAGGTGATACAGTACTTGATACTTACATTTGATGGACCCTTCAGTTGATGAAACTTTAAAGTGGTTAAGCAGGTGTTTAGAAGGTCAAACCAAGATGAGTGATTGGGGAGAGGAGTTATAATTCTAGGTGTAAGAGGGTCAGAAATGGCATCATGGAGGAGGTAACATTTGAACTGGAGAAAGATTTTAGCAGAGCTGTAGAGGATGATAGGTTGTATAAGGATTGAAAGCAGAGAAAGAATGAGTTTGATTTTAAACACAGCAACAATAATAAGTGAATTATTATTCCTCCCCACCCCCCATCTCCATTTGAAAGTGAGGGGGCAGATCTTAAAATAGCCTGGTGTAAGGGGGAAAAGGGGTTAAATTTTAAAGGGTTGGACTTGATTATTTAAGAGTTTGGTCGCCAGGAATTTAATTAATTCCAAAGAGATTTTATTTACAATTTATTTACAAAATGTAGAAAGAGTGAAGCACGAAATCAGAGAGAGGATAAGGTAAGATATCTAGCCTGAGCACTAAGTAATTTACTACCAGCCCTTCCAGGCAGCGAGAATTAGTTTTGACCAGCCTCGGCAAACCTGAGGATCTGGGAAGTCTATTCAGAAAATCCAGCAGTTAGAGTCAGCTTTTCACTCACCAAGTATCAGTCCAGTTAGCAGATTCTTCTGCCCCTCTTCACCAGCCTCAACTCAAAAGCATGAAGAATTGTCCTCCAGCAGAAGTGGAAGTCCAAGTTGAGCTCCACTCCAAGAATCCCAGTTCCAAGTTGAACCTCACTTTTAAAGGCATTTTGTCTTGTGTCACTTCCCCTAATTCCACATCTACCAATCACAGCTGATGCTCTGCTTTAGGACTGCCCAGAAGGCAGTTAGTCGATTCTGATTTTTCACCCACTATTGCACATGTCACCCACTGTCACCCAGACTCCCCACTTCATGATTAAGTGGAATATTAGCACTTTTGATGATTAGATCTAAATGGGCAGGTCTTCATACTTAACTTTTAAGTACTGTGTTTGCACTTTTTATGATTGAATCTAAAAATAGGCAGGTCTCCATACTTAACTTTTAAGTAGGGTGTTTACCTTATGGGGATTAAAATCTAAAAATAGACATGAGTTCCAATTTAAATCTTCACAGTCAGGAAAGAGCTAAGTACCTTCATTGTTATAATCAGGGGAGAGCCAAATCCAATCTTCACACTGGAATTTTTCTAACTTTTTCATCTTGGTTATTTAATATTTCTCTGGAATGGCCCACTTTTATCTAAACTCTCTTCTTGTCATTGCTTAAACAGCTCCTGAAATGTCACTGACCCCAGGAAGCTCCAACAGTGGCAGAACAGAGATGCTACTCCATTGTTACTCTGCTGGCTGCTCTTTTCTATGTCTAGGTGTGTTTTATTGATATTGGTCTTTTCCCATGCAGATCTTATCCCTGCTCATGTTATCATGGGCTCTCTTAAGAGTGTAAGCCCTAAGAAGAGAGAGAGACTATGCCTGCTTAATGGTTTTTTCCTTAACCCCTTGTCTTCTGTCTTAGAATGTATCAATACTAATTATCAGTTCTAAGGCAGAAGAGCAGTAAGGGCTAGGCATTTGATGTTAAGAGAGTTAACAAATTTGAATCCATGAATTCTCAGTCTCCAGACCTGGCTCTATATCCGCTGAGCCATCTACTTAACCCTTAATATGTTTTTATGTTGATTGTTGCTTTTGAGTTTGCAAACAATTTTCTTTGTAATTGCTGATGACATTAATGCCTTAAAATCAGAGCAAGAATCAGCCCAATATGTATAACCCATAAGCCAAGTATGAGCTTTACATTTTAAAATAAAATAATCAAATTTTAAAAAAATCATTCTTAGATCAAACAATGAATAAGTTGTGGTTTTTTGGCCCTTCTTGTATAATATAACAGAATTCACTTAAGTTGAGCACAGATTTATAGATGCCTCTTATTGGCAGAGTGCCATGGTGGTAAAGACATAAGACATCAAATATAGTACAGGATAGTGTGGCAAATCCATACAAGCAAGAATTCACATCTGCTTGGGGAATCAAAGAAGGTTTGGAGGAGGTGGTGTTTTAATTGGACAGGTTGGATTTTGACAGCTATAAATGTGGGAAAGGTAAAGTGTGGAGGTTTAGTGAGGAATATAGTTTTTATTGTAGTAGTGAGTAGTGTAGCAGTATTGTTTTAGTAGTAGTAAAATATACTACTACTACTACTACTACTACTACTACTACTACTACTAAAATATACAGAGCATGAAAGGGAGTAAGGTATAAAGGTTTGAAAGATAAATGAGGACCAAATTCTGGAGGGCTTTGAATACTAGACTGAAGTTCCTAGGCTTGGTTTAGTAGGCAGTTGGGAGCCATTTTTGAGGAAAGGGTGTGTGGCATGCTCAAACCCATGCTTTAGAAAGACCAATCTGGTCACAATGTGAGGAATAAATTGGAGTCAGGAGAAAATGGGAAGCAGGGCTATCAGTTAAGGGGTGATTGCAATCTTTTGGAAGGAGAATCAGCAGTTTCAGGCTTTTGCTGCTACTAAGCTGCCATCTTGGCTCTACCCCTCTATTCCTTCCATTGCAATTCTTTGGAAAGGAGGACAATTGGGAATGAATGTGAGAACCATTGGGGAAAGACATCAACAGAACTTGTCATTTGATTGAATGTGAGATGTAAATGACACCTGAGGCTTCAAGCTTTGGTGACTCCTGAAGGTAGTGGTGCCATAAACAGAAGTAGAGAAGTCAGGACAAGAAGCTGGTTTTATTGGGGTTAGAGAGGAGTGGACATCATGATTTTGGGTTTTGACCTATCAGGAAATCGAGGTGTATGTAGATGTGTGATAGAGAATTTAACTGTCAGGAGTAGATTGCAAAGGATGAAGGATTGAGAGGATAAGAAAGTAAAGACAGTGAGTATAGAATGTCATTTCTGCACTGGTATAGGCTGGTAAAGGAAAAGCAAGAGAGGATTGTAGGCAGTTCAGCAGTTAGGAGCCAGGGATCAGTGCTTACTTGGTCAGACTTGAAAGAGCATATAGAATACCAGAGCTGGAAATAGATTTAGAGGTGATCTAGTCCAACCCCTTAATTCAAGGGCTTGTAGAAATAGGCCTGGAAAAGTTACCCAACATCAGAGGTTAACAATGTGCAAACCTTACTTGAGCAAAGGCTCTGATTCCTCTTTATATATCAGTTGGAATTGGGAGTAATAGATGAGAAACGTGGATTTATTTATTTTGGGGGATGAAATATAGAATCATAGCCATTTGTTTCAGTCCTTTGTAGCTATTTGTAAGAGTGGTGGGTGGAGGTGGGTGGGAGGAAGTTAAATTTGGTGCTCCTGTTGTGTTTGCTTGCTTGTTTGCTTAGACTGTATATGGCCCCAGAACTGGATGCATTATGTTATAAAAGTGATTTTCATATAGTTCACATGTTTGGCTGTTCTAGCATAAAGGTTATATTGTACTGGAATGAACTCTTTAGAATGGTCCTGCCCACCCTCCCCCCTTTACCCACCACCTCCAATATAGATCCTGCCTCCCCCTGCTCTCCTCAGCATATGTTTACATTTTTTTTTTTAACTATTAGATGTGTCTCTTCTTCCTTCTTGGACTGTAAGTTCCACAAGGGGAGGGAATATGTCAAATTAATCTATGTATTCCCTGCACCATTGATGCAGGGCCTTCCATATAGAAGTAACTCGGGAAATATTTGCTGAATGAGTAGATGTCCCATTTTTGTTGTAATGCAACACTGTTATGGGGAGACTACTTCTGTAAATTATGTCACAAAGCATGGAAATGAAGGAGTTCCTATTGGCAAAAAGTAGTCCTTTTGAAGCAGCTTGGAGTCCCCCTTTTTTCCTCCTAATTTCCTTTGCCCTATTGTTTTGGCTTGGGAGAATGGGTCAGCAGTTTGGGTAAATTTCTTTGGACAAGTTGGTTGGGGTATTTGAGAAAGGGCAGGAGAGTTGAAAGGTAATGGTGACAGGCCAAAGAACTGATCATCATCTCTCTACAATGCAAATGCCACAGAGAAAGTAGTGTGCCATGGGCAGGGATCAGAGAAAGCATCTATGTCACTGGATCATTCCTTGTAGAGAAGTCAGTTTTGTTGACCTAGCTACATAGTTACTATGAATTTTCTGCTACCAAGACATAGTTAGTTTGAAATGTCCAATAGATGACTGGCAAGACTGAAGGAACTACCTTTTTGTTAGGGAAAACAGGAGTGTCAAGGGGTGTTTTGAGATGAAGAGAAAGGGAGAAGAGGGAGTTTAGGTTGAATGGCCTCAGCTTTAAAGATCAGTAAAGAGGCAAGAGATTGGGAAGAGGGGAAGATTTGGCAGGAACCATGAGGAGGGGAAGAAAAGCTCTTGAATAGCTTCTGTGGGGGAGAGTGAGATAGGTAGTCAATTGGAAAAAATTGAAGGACTTTCTTTCCACATTGAAGGCCCCGTTGAGTTTGGATTACATACACTGGTAGTGTATGCAGGCAGCACAATTGTGAGACTTTCTCCAGCTGTGGTCATCATTTTTGAAAAAGAGGATAAGGATGGTGGAAGTAAGCCAGGACAGCATTTGGTGGTGCTGGGAAAAAGGAGTAAGGATTCAAGAGCAGAGGATAAAGCAGAGTTGAAATGGCTATTGGGTTGATATTGGAGAGAGAAGTAAAGTGAAATCAGAGCAAGGGTAGTGACTTGAGAAAGCATTAAGAGGGTGAAGAGATCAAAGGTCTTAAAGAAATTGAATATGTTCAGGAGGAGTAAGGCATAGAGAGAAGTGGAATTGATAGGAGATTATGGACACTTAAGGGAATGCAAGAGTTTCTAGTTGCTTGGTAGAACACCTGGTGAGATCAAATAAGTGACCATCCCTATGGTAGAAGGCACTGGAGAGAAGAAATAGATTATGGAATTTAAAGAGGTTCAGGAATTAAGAGATTGGAACATTTGAGGGAGTTTTAGGGAAGAGAAGAAGGTAGTGAGTTTAAGAATGGAAAGTAAATGATCTGAAAATTGGTATGAGCATTTCAATTTGGATTGGGTGGAAAATTTTGAATAAGTAGATTTCAGAGAAAGAAAGATTGTTGAGTTGACAGAGGAAAGGGATGAATCTGGCCATGGCATTCAGGATCAAGGAGCCAAAAAAGAAATAGTTTATTTAGAATGGTCTTTTTTTTGTCTTTTTTCTTTAAAAAAAGTTTTATTAACTAAACAAATATGAACATATCTATATCCAAAGAAGGGAAAAGGAGTATTATATATGAAACTAAATATCTGTAACTTATTTTCTCTTGTGTTTTAAAAGTATTTAATAGTATTAACACTGTCCAAACCATCTGTGTCGTCTTTTGAACTTTCTTCTCTGATATTCTGTGTATTTTTTTTGGATGTTTTGTGGAGGCTCCTTTCTTTTTCACTACTCATTCTTTATAAATTTCTCCCAGCAAACTCAGTGCCCCCCCCCACGTCCCCCCACAAAAAAATCCTCTCTTCTAACAAGTAAGTTAAGGTGAGCCAAATAAATTCACACATTGGTTGTGTCTGAAAATATCATATTTTTTTCACACCTAGTTCATTATCTCTCTGCCAAGAGATATGAAATTTGTTTCATCATTAGTCTTAGGAGATTGTGATTGGTCATTGGATTGATAAGTTCTTAGGCCCTTCAAAGGTGTAGTATAAATTGTTCTCCTGATTCGGACCTTAAGAGGGTCTTCCAGGTTTCTTTAAATACCTTTTCATCATTTCTTATGGTCAAATAGTATTCTATTATATTTATATACCATTTACTCAGACACTTAGGGCATCAGCTTTATTTCCAGTTCTTTGCTACCCCCTGAAATTAGAAATATTTTTGATGTATGATTCTATTCTCTCTCTGAGTCCTTTGGGTTATATGGTCATGGAGTATTTGTAATGAAACCATGTTGACTTCTGGTGATCCCAGATCCCTTTCTCAAGACTTGTAGGTCTTAAAAAAATTTTTTTTTTAATTTTTAAAAGAACATATTTTAGAATTTTCCTAGCAATAGAAGTCAAATAGACTTGGCCTATCATTTGTAGACTCCTACCTCCTTTCCTTTTTTGAAAACTGGAACATTTGTCATTTTCCTCAGCCCATGATGCCTGTCCTTATTCACCATGATTGTTCTGTGATTACTAACAATGACCTAGTAAATCATATTTTCCAATTCGTTTAGTCCTCTTGAATATCATAGTTTATTTGGTTCTGGTGACATGATGATCTTGAGGAAAGCTAGATACTTCTCTTCTTGCTTCTATGGAGTTCAATTTCCCTAATTTTTTTGTTTTTGTTTTGTCTTTTCCAAGTCTGATATGATTTGCCTTAGAAGAGACAACAGAAGCAGACTTTGAAATATGTAGTTATTTTTCTCACTATCGTCTATACCCTATAGGCAACCAGTTTAGCCCTTCTTTGATTCCTTTTTTGTGGTAGTGGCTCCAATCTCAGCTCATTCTGAACTTTAGTGTTGCTAATAAAATTCTTGATAGTCTTTTGTTTTCTTCAGTTAATTGTCCTTGCCGCCATATTCTCTACATGTTTTAAAAATATGAATAATCAGTCTTATTATGAGAAATTTTTTTCCCTTGTGGTCTTAGAATTTCATTCTTGAGAGCCTACCTTTGGAGCCAACTTCCTCTACAAAAATATAAATCCTTTGGATCCCTCCTATCCTTCTTTTTGAACCCTTTGAAATTTGATTTCTCAAAATGCAGGAGGCATCTTAGACTTCAATTCAAGCCCCTATTGAATGCTCACTATTGTCAGATACCAACCTGGGCATTGGAGATAAAATGACAAAAACTAAGGAGTCCCTATCCTCAAGGAGCTTATATTTTGCTGGGAGAAAATAGCATATACAGAGAGTATAAAAATATATACACAGTAGGCAGTTGGGTGGCTCAGAAGATTGAGAACCAGGCCTAGAGACAGGAGGTCTGGGTTCAAATCTGGATTCAGACACTTTCTGTGTGACCCTGGGAAGCAAGTCATTGCCTAGCCCTTCCTGCTCCTCTGCCTTAGAACCAATACACAGTATTGAATCTAAGGCAGAAGGTATGGGTTTAAAAAATAATAAATATATATATACAGAGTAAATTGTTTTTTTAAGGGTTTGGTGGGAGAGGGGAACATGAACAGCAGAGGATATTAGAAGAAGCCTGTGGGAGGTAACACTTGAACTCCAATGACTTGAAGTCTCTGATGGAAAGAGCATTTGTAGTTGAAATGCCAGTAGTTTCCCCTCTTCAGTAAATATATACCTAATCAGAATTATACACCCAGTATGACTATGTAATTAATAATAGCAGAAGCAGCCACAAGATCTAGAAAAATAACACAGACATTTTAAAAAAAGCTTCAGAAAGGGACATGAACAATCATTTTGTGTTATCATATCAAAGGATTTGAAAGAAAGCAATACGAATGTATGGTTTTGACATTTTGGAGGTTCTCGTTCAAGATTGCAGCATTATGCCTGGTTAAATGTATACTTTTTTTTATAACAGAAAAATTATCTGTGGACAAAAAATGGCTTTATTTCCCTATGCTTACCCATATTACTCTGTGATTACTCAGAAAAATCTTTTGAGATCCATCGGAGGTAAAAATATTCCTATATCCTCTTCTCCCCTACTCAAAACCAAAAATCACCCTAGAGTCCATATGCATGTGTAGATGTGTGGTTTAAGACAGATGTGGCTATGACCAGTCTTCCAAAGGTATATTTAAGGTTCACCTAGCCCGTGCCACATTATCTCTGCCAATAACTGCCTTTGAACAAGCACCAAACCTCTACTACTTGAGCTCTTAGCCTGATATATAACCAAGCATAGAGGGCTAAAATATCTAGGAAAGGGCTTCAATATCAGTTACTTCAGCTGTACACTTGAAATTGTTCTCCTACTAGCTTTTTCTGCTTCCTGATGGGTTTTTTGGATGTCTGAGGCCATATTTGAACCCAGGACCTCCTGTTTCTAGGCCTGGCTTTCTATCCAGTTAGCTGCTCCCTCCCCCAACACCCCCATCCTGAGGTGTTTATATTGAAAACTCTGAGCCTTCAAAGAGCAGATAAATTGAGTTGCTGATCCTGGACCTGATTATTTAGTTTAGGAATAATGAAGCAAAGACATGATTTTATGCCTTCAGAAAACTTGTATCGTCAAGGTGGGGAGATATGATTATTAGTAGTAGTCTCTCGGTAACTGAGAAGGACGATTGTCTTTGTGCGCTTTCATTGGGGTTAGGATAGATGAGTGTGCACAAAGACACTTGTGCGTGAAGAAGATTTAAGTGGAAAAGTCGATGCACAGAGACAGTCCCACTCTCTGGGCGTTGGAAGCCTGGGTCCAGTGGCACGAAAAGTCGTTACACCTGGAGACTTCCTCAGCTGTATTGGATGGCCGTTTTGTCTTTTGTGCTCCAACACGCCCTAAGCACTCCACAGTGCTTTGCTGCATCGCCCTCTCAGCCATTGAACCTTCTTATTGGTTTCTTCCGCCTGTTCTGCCAAAGCAGTCTTCACATGCTGGGTGAGCAAAGCCCTGGTTCACCAGGGGTCGACGACCCGATGGCTACCCTCACAAGGTTTATCCGGCCTGTCGAAGCCGTTGCCCGGAGTGTGGCCGCTGCCACATGCTAGCAGCTACTGGGAGTCACAAGTGAGAGCTGGGTGTCAGGTGAGGGTCAGAGGCTGGAGAGCTGCCCTAGGAGGGCACGACAAGCCCTCCGTGCCAGAGATACTACTCCTCCCTGAGCACCCCATACACAATCAGATATGATTAATGCATACAAATCAACATCCTTCATTTGCCAGTGTGTGAACTGGAAGCCAAAGAATCAGAGTCAGAAGAGCAGACTGGCCATCCCTCTGGCACTTTGTGTTCAAAGTCAGAGGGAGCTGTCAGATTGCTTTGCTCTTAGTAGACACATGTTTCTAGGGGTATGTGATTTTTTTTCTCTCTTTTTAAAAAAGTTTTTATTGAGGTTTTCTGTTTCTTATATCATCATAGTTAACCCATGTTAACTTCCCAGAGAGCTAATCAATACAACTGATTGATACATTGAAAAGTGCAAAAATATGTACATATATTTATATATATACATATCTATCTATCTATCTATCTATCTATCTATCTAAACCTGTTGATCTTCATTTGAGTCCTGTTTAATTTTTTTTAAATTTTGTTACATTTATATATGTGTGTGCCTCCTTTCTGTTTGTATCATTATAGTTTCTTGGCTATACTTGCTTCACTTTGCATCATTTCATATAGGTCTTTTCATTCTTTGTAGTCCCAATAGACATAATTTCTTACAGCACAATAGTACTTCATGATATTCACATGCTGCAAAATTTGTTCACCTATTACCAAGTTGATGTATATCTACTTTGTTTTCAATTCGTAGCTATCACAAAAAGTGCGGTTTCAAAGATTTTGAAGTATATGGGGACTTTCTTCTTATGGATGTGTAAGGATAATTTTAGGATTGTGACCTAACTAAATTAATTTTTGGTCGCCAGGGGATATCCCAAATAAAATACTCAAGTCAGCTGGAAATTTATGATGATTTAATTAATGTAGAGGAAAGAAATTAAGGAGAAGGGAGAGAGAAAAGTTGAAGGATTTTTCCTGCCTGGCCTGTGCCAGGGGGAGTTCAAATTAGTGGCTTTTTAAGAGGATATTGTTGGAAAGTAAAGGAGAAAGGAATCAGCCTAAACTCCAAGAGAGCTCAGCTAAGATGCCTGAACCTGAACTAGCTACTCAGTTTTTCCCAGTTTAGTATCAAGGAAAACTCACTACCAAACTGGATAATAGCTGTAGCCTGCCAAGACTCAGCACGCTGCCAGCCAGAGCCACCTCTCAGGAAAGAACCAAGAGAGGAAATGATGCCAAATATATAGTAGACGGTTTTACATCACTTTCCTGTGTCTCATCTGTACCAATGGTAGCTTAAGCTTGACTTAGGACAGCCCAGGGGTCTGTCAGATTTTTCTGATTTGTCATTTTCTAGCATATGCCTATCAAAGGCCATCCTTCTAGATACTTAATCCTTAAGTATGGATGTAGACATTCCTGATTTTGTTAGACTATGTAGGGTGGAGTAATCTAAAGTTCACAGATGGCTTCCTTGGGGTAAAAGCCTCTTAATGAAGTCTGGTTCAAAGGATATGAACATTTTAGGATTTGAGTAATTCCAAATTACTTTACAATATTGTTGTACTCATTTATAGCTCTGCCAACAATGTATACCTAGCATCCCACAACTCTTCCCACATAAGTATTCCCAATTTTTCCATTTTTGCCAGTTTGTAGAATGTGAGGTTAAAAACCCCAAGAGTTGTTTTAATTTTCATTTCTCATATTAATGATTTGAACCATTTTTTTCATTTGATTGTAAGTACTTTGCAGTTCTTCTTTTGAGACCTATTTGTTAATATCTTTTGATCTTTTACTTACTGCAAAATAAATTATATATACACACACACACACACACATACATACATATATTTGTTAATTGTTTCTATAGCTTGGATTTCAAATCCAAGCAGAGAAATTTGATAGAAACATTTCCCCCATATGACCACATCTCTTCTTATCCTAGATACTTTAATGTCTGTAGAGAAGCTTTTCAGTTTCAATTAATTAGTTATCTATTTTGTTTTTTGTAATTGCCTTTGCCTCTTGTTTAAGTGTTTCTCCTACTTATAGTTATGAAAGGTATTTGATCTATTTGTCTTATAAAATTTTTATGGTATAATAAATATTAAGGTCATCTATTTAGAATGAATTGTGGAATGTGGGGTTAAATGCTAGTCTAGGCTTAATTTTTGCCAGATTGATTTCCAACATTTTCTAGCAGTTTTTATCATATAATTTTTCCTTACATAATTTATGCTTTCCATCATATGAAACACTGTTAAATTATGTTCTTTCAGATTTTACCTTGCCTAGCCTATTCCATGGATCTACCTCTAAGTATTTTAACCAATACCAGATGGTTTTGATGACTGCTATTCTCTAATATACTTTGAAGTCCGGAAGTGCTATTCCACTTAATTTCTTTTCATCATTTCCTTAATTTATAGATCTTTTGTTTTTCCAAGTGGATTTTGTTAGAATTTTATCAAGTTTTATAATCCTTTTGGTTATTTGGTATAAATTAATTTTGTTAATATTTTTTATTATATTGGCATGGCCAATGAGCACTGGATATCCCTCTGGTTATTTAAGTTCCTGATTTCTTTAAGGAGTACTTTGTAATAGAATCTGTGTAAGTCTTTTGTGTACTTTGGGAGGTTGATCCCCAGATATGTATTTTGTTATGACTTTTGAGGTTTCATTTTATAACAAGCAAATTTACTGAAGCTATTAGTTATCTTAGTTTCTTTACTGATTCCCTGGTGTTTTCTATCACATCATCATCAAACATGTATAGCTTTATTTCCTTTTTACCTATCATTATTCCTTTAATTGAGATCTCTTGTCTTATATGAATAACATTTCCAGAACTAAGAAATAGTCATGAAAAGAATGGGCATTATATTTGATGCTCAGTTTTGGTTTTACATAGATGCTTTTTAATGCTATTTTAAAAGTTCCCTCTATGCCTATACTGGCTGCTTCTTGTTAAATAACGTAAGTAAGCTGAGATTTTTTCTCTTCTTGACCCAGAAGTCCCCACTTGTTAGAGCCTTCGCCTTTATGATAAACCAGATTTTTCTTCCCAGACTAGATAGCCCCTAGGTATCTTGTCTGCTGTCATCACCCAAGGCTTTTGACATAATGAGATTTTACAATAAAAACTACCTCTGGTTCCAAATCTCCTTTCTAGAGAGTATCCTGTTTTCATACCCTGTTAATTGGAATCTCTAATGCAGTTGTTTTAAGGGAAAAGACTATTTGTAATTGTAATAAATCACATATATTCTTTATTACTCAGGCATGGGTCTAATGCTTGGCTCCCTTTGGAATGGCATCCTACCACAGCTGTCACGTGTTGAAATAAATTTGGCCCTATCATTTGTCATTACATAGAAGATGAGACAGGCTTTGATACCACTTTTGAAATAGTCCCAATTTGGGATGTTAATTTCACTAATGATATATAGCATTTATATAATGCCTGTAAGGTTTGCAAAGCACTTTTCATATATTATGCCATCTGTTAAATTGCCTGCAGAGTCCTAAAATACTTGCAAGTGTTTCCTGGAGTAGATGTGAGCTTCTGTGGTCTTCCTACCTGAGAACAATCTGAACTACCTTTGGTATTGCATCTTTACTGAACAGTAGCAGTGAAGGACTTGTGGTATTGATGTCTATTCCTTTCCAGCTGGTCTACTCCAGGAACAAACATTGCTTCTGAGTGTCCTGGGAATGTGGCAGGAAGGGGTTGGTGGCAGTAACATACTTGGTCATGTTAGCACACTGGCAAAATGAATTATCCTGCAGAGACAGATGAAGTCTTTCCCAACTTCTATTAATTCTACTGGCTTCCTTTCTTAATTATTTCTTATTTGTCTTGGATATATCTCATTTATTTACTTATCTCCCCCCCCCCCCCCCCCCCATTAGAGTCTGAGCTTCTTAAGGACAGGGATTATCTTTTGCCTCTTTTTTTTATCCCTAGCACTTAGTCTGTTGCCTTGCCCATAGTAGCTGCTTGGTAAATATTTATTAACTGACTAGTTTGGTCAGATGCTGGCTCTTTGGGGTATAATATTTTAGTTTCTATGAGGGCCTGTCCTGGTAGTATATTATACCCTTGCTTCTGAAAGGTTATATGAACACTGGGAATGCCAGCTCAAAGTTGGAGCTTTGATTGTCTCTAAACTTGGAAACTAACTGCTATTGCCTACTGAGGTGAGGTAATTAAATTTGACTGTTATCACTATTCCATATAAGTGGACTTCTTTCTTCTTATGTCCATGATTCTTTTTAAAGAACTCTATTGCAGAGTGTATGAGTTGTGACAACTTTTATCTGATAAATAGTTATCAGGAATGAATTTAGTAACTCATGGTTTTAGTTTCCAACAAACATTATAGCACTTGCTTGATCTTGATGAACCTACTTAGCAGGGCACAGAATGCACAACTCCACCACCAAATATTTGTTGAATAAGATTTACACTTTTTTCAATGTACAATCAGCTCTTAGTTGGAGGGGCATGGAATTTCAGTGACCTCTGGACAAAGGCAAAAGAATCTAGTGGCTATAGTTGTGGATTTGGCCTGGCAGGGGTCTTAGTTTTCTAGTTAAGCCACCTTGGGGTCTTATGTGATCCTATAGAATATTTGGCTAACACTTGACCTTCCCAAATAGGATGTAATCTTGGGAAATGGTCAGAGAATTGGAATTCCATTTGTTTTCTTATCTCCTTCTCATTGTGATTCCACCCATAGAACTTTGTTTCTATACATAGTGTACCCTACAAGACATTTTGTGGTCCAGATTGAGTGAGGTCAGGCAAGTAACTTAACTCACAAGTATTTGTTTAGTCATTTTTGTTACTGAAACTTTTTAGAACTAATCACTAGTTAGTGAAACCTATGCTAAGGCAAACTTATCTTTATTCAGACTTCATATACTTTTTTCTTCCCTTTTCTTCCTGACCTCCCCACTGCCCTTCTCTTCCTGTTTATACATTTTATGTTGTGCCCAGTTTTCCAATTGTATGTATAACATGATGAAATAAAAAGTATATCAGGTTTAAAATTATGTTTGTAATTTGGCTCTACCACATATTCACTGAGTGACCATAGACAGGTCAGTTTAATTCTCTCCCTTTGGTTCCCTTATCTAGATGTTAATAATTCTTTCCACTCTTTCAGTCTTCTATTGTTATGAGCATTGGGTGAAAGAATTATATATAAAGCAGTATATAGCTATTACGGCTATGGTGTTTGTGACAAAAACATGCCTGCCCAAATACATCCAATCTGGAATATTTACAATGGGAAAACTGTCCCAGATTCCCTCCTAGCCCTGGGTACGAACAGTTATGTTTCCCATAACTCTTCTATCAAACTACCTTTGCTTCTTGAGGACAACCACCTTAGCAGCCGATGTAGGGGAGGCATCTCTGTTGTTCTCTTCGGTATATTAATTTATCCAGCTTTGGTTCCCACTCTCTTTGCTCACATGTTCGACTTGTGGCTAGGGAGTAGGATATTGTTGGCACTGTAGCTCCACAAACAGTTTTGAAATCATTTAGTGAGAAATGGGGTAGCTATATTCAAAGAATCTAAAATTGTGGATTCTTCTAAGTCTTTACAGATTCCTACCTTGTGACACTCCTTACCCAACTTTCTTCTATCCTGGTCATTTTCTAGTGCCAGCTGTTACTCAGAAGAGTCTTCAAGATACCCAAGAGGTGAAAATATTCCTAGTGTCTGAAGGGTTAAGATTACTGCTGCATGAATAAATCACAGTAGTATACTCTGAGGAAAACAATATTGTTATGAGGAAATGTCCCTAAACTTGGAGGTTGGTGTTGAGGAGGGGAAACTGTGTCCTCCTCCATGTCCTTTGTCAGAGATTGAATCCTTGGCCAGATGGCTGCTGGCCTGACTGAGTGTAACATTTCTGGCATTTTTGTCTCTTCTAGGCAAATATGAGATGGTCCAGCTGTGCACTTTGGTGAACTTTGCTTCAATTCTTTATGCAACTTAGAAGCTTGAAATATAATTTTTTTTTGTCTACGACTGAACAGGATGCTTCATGAGTTGCTTTTAAAAAAATTTACTTTTTTTTTAAACCATTACCTTCCATCTTACAATCTAGTGAGTGTATTGGTTCCAAGGCAGAAGAGTGGTAAGGGCTAAGCAATGGGGGTTAAGTGACTTGCCCAGGGTCACACAGCTGGGAAGTGTCTGAGGCCAGATTTTAACCTAGGACCTCCTATCTCTAGGCCTGGCTCTCAATCCACTGAACCATCCGGCTGTCCAATTTACTTTGTTTTAAGATTATTTTTATTTTTGTGTATAACCCTTTTCTATTTTGTGTATAACCCGTTTCTACTCAGAGAACCATCTTTGGTAATAAAGAACATATGAGGGTAGGAAAAGCAATTCAGCAAATCTGATTAACATGTCAGGGAAAATATGGGGGCTTGAACTAGAGTAGTGCCTTTGTGAGTGGAAAGAAGGGGATAGATATGAGAATTATTGTGAAGGTAGAAATGACAGGTTTTAGCAAGGTTAAGTATGTTGAGTAAAGGAGAATGAGGAGCCAATGATAATATCAAAGATTGCAGCCCTTGACTGAAATGGAAAGTTTGGAAGAAGGGAAGATTTTAGGGGAAAATAAGTTTAGTTTTTGGACATGTTGAATTTGAGATGTCTACAGTGTATTGAGTTTGAAATAGCCAATAGGCATTTGAGATGTGAGGCTTGAGCTCAGGAGAGAGATATATAGATATATAGATATATAGGGAGTCATCTGTAAAAGCCTTAGGCTTTACTAGGGAGTTATGGAGATGAACATCCTTTAGATACAAAGTAGAGATGGGAAGGGGCTTTTGGATAACTTTTTTGATATTGGTGAGGAGAGGAAGGGGACATGATAGGGGATCAGGGCAGAGGGAGCAGGTAGATATAGGAATCTTTCCAGAAAAGTCATCCAAAGAAAGAATTAGAGATGCATAGAGTAGGATGCCATCCTTCCGGTCAAGATTCCGTCCTGTGGGGAATAGGACTTCGATTTTAAAGTCATTGTATCAGCTTCAGTTTAACACAAACTTTTGTTTTTCTTTACATGTTATAATTTAATGAGATTCTTTTTTTTTTCCTCTTTCCCCTTCTGTCTCCACTCCCACCTAATAATAGGGGCCAGCTACCTGTGTTGCCTTTTCAAGATCAGGAGAATTATTTGCTTCTGGAGGTACTGATGAACAAGTAAGTATAAATATCTCTCAGCTACCCAATTGGATTGTAGTGAAGCCATGCCATTTTGTTTCCTTCATCCTCCAAGACTCATGGACTTTAAAATGAGGTACCTTCTCTGATTAGGAAATATAGCAGCCTTCTATTGTTGTTATTCTTGGTGGTTTCTTCTTCCTTATCTCTTGTATGACAGAAATTTAAGTATGTAAGAATGTAGATTGGATTTGATACATCATGGCCAGGATAAGGATGGGAATTTTTAAATTTGTATTTAGTTTTTCTTTCACATGCTAGAGCCCTTGACAAATGTCTTAAAGCTATTAATATAAAAACCAAATAATCATAGTTAGAAAAACTATTAAACCTGTAAAAGTTTCCCTTTTCTTACAGAATGCTTTGATTCTACTTGAGCTTAACCATTACTATTGTCTGATGGTTATGATACCATAATGTAATAATTTCCATTGCTATTTTATTAGAAAGCAAAATGGAGACAGAGATGTGTTGGTAAAATAGCAAAAATCATAGAGCCAGTTTTGAACTTATTTCTGAGTCTCAGTGGGATTAGAATGAAGAGGGCAAGTGTGGAGCTTTTCATTTTGGAGTTCTTGACTTTTTCCAGGCCAGTATTCTCTTCCTCACTAGACTGATGCTGCTGATTGATTGCTTAGAGATTTCCCTATCACCATTTGATTCAATTTTTGATTGCACTTTGCAAGATAATCTCAGAATGATTAAAATGGTTGGCTGGCTTACTTTTATTATATAGAAATTACAACATTTTAAAAGCTATTACTTATTAAAAGCTATTACTCGTCCCTCCCTTCCATCTTAAAATCAACACTGTGTATTGGTTTCAAGGCAGAAGAATGGTAAGAGCTAGGCAATAGGGATTAAGTGACTTGCCCAGGGTCACACAGCTAGGAAGTGTCTGAGGCCAGCTTTGAACCTAGGACCTCCCATTTCTAGGCCTGGCTCTCAATCCATTGAGCCACCCAGCTGCCCTCTGTATATTTGTTTTTTAAACAAACATACAGTTATTTGTTTCTCTGCTTTTTCTCCCCTGTATTTCAAGTTTTTTTTCTTGGGCATTTAGTTCTATTTCATCTTACCTTGTTAAGATACAGAAAATACAAAGTACTTTCTGTATGTCTGTCCCATTGTAGTGTAGTCCAGTTTCTAGTCCCTTTTGCTTTTTTACTTGAATTAAAGTGACTCTCCAGATTATGACAATTTCTTTAAGGTCATAGGCCAACTGTTTCAGAACTGACAGAATCTGGAGAAAGGAGTGAGCTCTTGATATGTTATTCTTTTTTAACTCTTAGTGGGCTGACATTTTTCAGATGAGAAGCCAAATGAATGTATGGGCCATTCTTGAAAGTGTCTGTTGCTTCAAAAGTTGCTAAGCCACTGTAAAAATTACCCATATCCTACAGAATGCATTGATTCTTTTTTTTCTTTAACCTTACCCAATTTATCAATCCTAAAATGGAAGAGTGGCAATAATTAGGTAATTGGGGTTAAGTGACTTGCCCAGGGTCTCCCAGCTAGGAAGTGTCTGTGGTCAGATTTGAACCTAGGTCCTCCTTCCTCTAGATTTGGTGTTCTTTCTATCTGCTGTGCTATCTAGCTGCCTCTTAAATACATTGATTCTAACTGCATTTACCAGTGCTAGCCCCTGACCATTCAAATTACTTCCCAATCACTAGGAGGAGAAAACCCAAAGATCTAACTTCTAAAAATACATGACTTTCTAGGAAAACCAAATAAAAGGGAATAGATGGGAGAAACAGTTGTCCTTTTGTCAAGGCCCACTACCTACCCACCTTTATGTCTGCTACCAAATTTTCCTCCTATTTCTTAGATGTATAAGTAGGCTTATTTTCACAGTTGACTGAGACCCCTATATGGTTCGATATGCATGCATTTGTCTATACATTTGTTTCTTCAGGTGATGGTGTGGAAGTCTAACTTTGATGTTACTGATTATGAAGATCCCCTGAAGACCCAAAGATTTGCTAGTAGTTCAAAGAGCGATGCCAAGATTCTGGTAAGTGAATTTACACAAGCATCTTTTGAAATCTTGGACTTTGTCAGTGAATTGAGATTAGTGAGATATAACAGTGGATGTAGAAGGGTTTGGGGATAGGAGACTGTAAAGTTTCTTGTATATGAAGATTTTTATTACTAAGTTCTAAAGCATTTGAATACTTTGCTATTTATTAATGGAATTCTCTGTTATATAGGATAGGTAAGCCTAGAAAATGATTAACCAATACATTTGCTTGATTTCTAAGGGGAAAAGATCTGACTTTCCTTTGTGCCCCATTTAACCTACGTATGCCAGAGGGAATTGGCACATTTTCTCTTTGTGGGCCTCAGGAAGTTGTGATTTTTCTGGTGTAGAACCAGGTTGAACCCAGCAGCTATGGGAGAGTTACTAAAGCACTGGCTATTATGGAACTTAGAAGATTGTCCTGATTTCAGAACATTTACTTTTGAAACCCACTGAAAAGAAGTCCCATCTATTACAAAACCACTTCCAGTATATTTAAGAATGTGACTTTAAGAGAGGAACTTTGTTCATATGAAAATTGTGCAACCCATATTGCGATTCATTCATAAAATCCCTGTGTTTATGTCTGAAGCCAAGTATTGATATCCAAAATTTGTTATTCAGAGTATTTTCTGAATATTTCACATGCAATTGTCTACTGCATATTTAAATCTGTCAGGCTTGTGAGCCTTAGCCAACTGCATTCAACAGATGAGGAAATTGACTTACATACCAGGAAGTGATATTTTCAGGTAACACAGCAAATCTTGGCAAGTCAAAAAAAGAACATGGAAGTTTTCTGATTTCCCTATTTGTTCTTTGACTCTGACTAATCTGATTCTCTGACATCTTTCTAATCCTGTTTTACTCAGTTTATGCCTTCTACCTAAACTGCACAGAGCTGAGATTGGAAGTTGTTTTGAGGTGGGCCTGTTTGGCTAACCAGCCACATGAACTACTGTTTCAAGAATCTTTCCTTTCTAGGGATCAGCCCCTCATCCCTTTGTTTTTACTTTTCTGTGGGATAACTGTGCATGTGGGGCATTGTGCATGGCTATTTCATATTAGTTCAATTTGTGCTTAGTGAAGCATTTTCCAGCTGTGGCTTGAAGGGGTTTATTTCATGACCCAGCATAGATTTCTGCTAGCCTTCATCCTCATTTTATGTCTTTCAACTTTCACTAGTAGAAACTTATTGTTGGATCATCTAGTCTGATCTCCTGTTGCCTGGTATCTCTTCAATGACAACCCTGATAGACTGTGCTTGAACTCTTCTACTTAGAAAGTAGTCACTATCCCATATTTTGTTGTTATTTGGTTGGTGTCTAACTCTTCATGACCTATCTCCTTATCTGTGGGTTTTCTTGGCAAAGATACTGGAGTAGAGGGTACCTAGGTTGCTCAGTGGTTTGAGAGCTAGATCTAGAGATGAGAGTCCTATATTCAAACCTGGCCCCAGACATTTCCTAGCTGTGTGGCCCTGGGCAAGTTACTTAACCCTCATTGCCTACCCTTACTGCTCTTCTGCCTAAGACAGAAAATAAGGATTTAATAAACAAACAAACAAAAACAAAGATACTGGAGTAGCTTACTATTTCTTTCTTCAGTGTGTCCCCTTTTTACAGATGAGTAACTGAAGCAATCAGGGATTAGGTGACTTTCCCATGATCACACAGCTAGTAAATGTCTAAAGCCAGATTTGAACTCAGAAAGACGAGTCATCCTGACTCTAGACCTGGCACTCTATGCAGTTTGCTACCTAGTTGCTCAATATTTAACTCTATCCATATTTAGATAGTTCTAAATGTTAGGAAATTCTTAATTGAGCTGAAACCTTCTTCCTTATGATTTCTGTTCATTTGGTCCTAATTCTGCCATCTTGGGCTATACAGAATAAATTTAATCCCCCTTTTAGGTGACATGTACACATTGTCCTGTTTGATCCCCACAATAACCTGAGATGGAAATGCTAGTATTATCACCATTTGAAGACAGCTGACATGCTTATTATTATTATTATCATCAATAATAATGATTATCATTCATATTTATGATTTGTTTTATAAAATGTTTTCCCTTACAACTGTAAGACAAGTAGCATTCTCACTTTATAGATGAGGAAATTGAGGACAAGAGAGGTTGAGTATATTATAATGCTCTTGGTCATATATCCATGAACTGTGGGAGCCAGGATTAGAACCTATTTCTGCTGACCTCAAATTTAGCCCCTTTCTGTTGTCTTCCTTTATCCAGGCTGAACATCCCTTTAATGACTTGATGTTTAACTGAGTGGTTTCTGGACAGATCTTTTGCTATCCTGTTTACCATTTTCTGGTTGTGTTCCAGTATATTATTAAATTTCTTAAAATATGGTGTGCAGTGTGGAACAGAACATTTCAGGTGTGAACTGACCATTGCATGATGGGACTCCTAATTACTTCAATTAAGATATTTCTGATAATGGAGCCTGAGTCTTCATTATGTTTTTTAGCAACCATATCATACTACTGACTTTTGAATTTGAAGTCAAACAAAACCCAATGACAAGGGACAGCAAGGTTCAATAAATAGAGCCAGCCAGGAGACAGGAGGTCCTGGGTTCAAATTTGGCCTCATATACTTCTAGCTATATGACCCTGGGCAAGTCACGTAACCCCCAATTGCCTATTCCTTACTATTGTTCTGCCCTGGGATGGATACTTAGTATCAATTCTAAGACAGAAGGTAAAGTTTTTAAAAAAACAACTTAGAAGAAAAAAGAAAAAAATTTGGAACTCAATTTTTTAAATGAATGATAAAAATGTTTACATGTAATTGGGAAAAAACATATCTATATATGTTATTGGAAATATATAGAGACATACACACACACATACTTTTTTTTTAAGCCATCTCTAGTTGTTGCTGCCTCTACTGTTTCCTTCTCCTCTGACTCAATTCTCTACCATTTACAATTTGGCTTCCAATATCAAATTCTTAAGTTATCCATGATCTTTTCAGTGCTACATCCAGTGGCATTTCTCATTTCTCATTCCTTTCACTCTTGGATACTTTCTTCTCTAGGTTTTCTTCCTTAGTTCTGCTACCTATCTAGCCATACTTTTTAGTTTCTTTTGTTGATTCATCTATATCACATCCCTTCATCTATAGATGTACACCAAAGATGCTATCCTTTTCTTTCTCAGAGATCTCATCAGTTTTTGTGGCTTTAATTTTCATGAGCTTAGCTTGAAGGGAGGCTAGGGATTCTTTGAAGAAGTGATGTTGAGAAAGGGGGGAGACACTGCAAGCATAAGGGATAATTTTGTGTAAAGGTATAGAAGAGGGATTTGGGTGCTAAGTTTGGAAAAGAACAGGTAAGACAGTTTCACTAAAGTGTAGGGTGCAAAAAAGGGAGTAATGAAAGGTCAGACTTGGAGCTAGATCATTAGTGTACTGTAAATGCCACCCTGATATTTTTATATTTTAACCTTAATGCAATAGAGAATTACTGAAGATGCTTGAGTAAGGAAGACAGATTGGAGAAGGGAGACTGGAAACAGAATTCAGTTAGGAGGTTATTTCAGTAGTTGAAGCAAGAGGTGATGAGAGGCTATATGAGGGTGGTGGCAGCCTGAGTGGAGAAAAAAAGACAGATGGAATTATAATGTGCAAGACTTGGCAGCTGATCATCTATAATGAGGGGAGGGGGAAGAAAGGGAGACTGAAGAATTGGAGAGGCCTCCAAGGTTGGGAAGCTGATTGACTGGAAAGGTAGTTTGATCTTATTAGAAATAGTGAAGTTTGGAGGAAAAATGGATTTGACACAATTGGGAGAAGATATTAAAATTTTTTTTTTCACAAAAGCAGATGAAAGTACTCAAATTTGTTTTCATGTGCATTTCAGCATGATATGGCAGTAAAAACTTGTATATTTCAATAATTGTGAATATAGCTAAATTTTAAAAATCACTTCTGACTTTTCAAAGTTAGTGTCACTCTTTTTCTCTTTGCTAATCTTTCCCTAACAAGGGGTTTCACCTTTAGCCCTCAAAGAAAGTTTCTAGGAAAATAGGAACTCTGATTTTTGATTGCTTCTTTCCCTATGTATCTTTATGGCATCCAGGAGTCTTAAAATGGTACTTCTTGGACCACTGTAGTGTGATACTAAACTTCTTCCTTCTCTTCCCCTTTACTATCTCCACTACTCATCATGTTCTCAGACTACCAGCCCTTCCCAATCTTAACCTGTTAACTGATTCAGTAATAAAAACACTTCGCTGCTCTTGGAATGGAATTTGACAATAATTACAGCTAAGTTCATCAACAAGATAAAATGAGAATTTGAGATTATCAGAAAATCTCCATTCTAGTCTTTATCTAGTTATCAACTTAGCTAGCCTTCTTGGCCCTCCATTTTTTCCTCTATAGAATGAAGGTAACTCTCCTGTACATGATGATTTTTCAAAGCTGACTAACAGTTGTAAGTAAAAGTGGGAAACCCCTGGGATGTTGCTATAAATGACTGTTCAGAAAGGTTGGATGAGTTGACCTGCAGGGGTATCCCTCCTTTCTAGACAGAGAGTGAATGACTACCCTCTCTCCTTGATTGAGTAAAATGGAGGCAAGAGGGATGCAGAGGTCTGAACCAGGGTAGGAAACACCATAGGTGTGAAGAATTGATGGTTGGTTAGGGAATTTTGCTTTATCTAACCCTCCTCAGTGTCCCTTCTGGTCAAACCGCTGCCAGAGAGAGAGCAAGGATTTGGCTTTACCTAAAAGAGTTTAACCTCCTATTAATTGATCTGACTGCTGTGCTCTAAAGTTGAATGGTGGTTTAATGAGGTTGAGGTTGGGAGAGAGGGTTAAAATAGGGATCCCTAGCTGGAATTGTTGATCAAGCAATTCAACCCATTTGGGTCTTGGCTAAAAGCTGAGGTTTATTTGACCTTCTCTAACTAACTATGGAAACTGTTTCTGCTTCAAGCTGTCTTACAAGAAAAGATTGTAGTCTTTAGGTTGGCAGGCACAAGAGAGATCAGTCTTCAGGCTGTCCCAGCACCTCTCAGGGTAAACCCCTTTGAAATAACTGGCTGTTGATTTCTTTCACACAGATCCCCCTCAGTTCAGAAACAAGATGGTTCAGGGTTGATAGTTTCTCTGAGATATTGTGAAATGTGGCTATGGGAATATCTGGTCTTCTAGAAGTCTTCCAGAGTATTTCCTGCTCAATCAGAAGCCAAGATCATACTCCCTTCTTACTTCCCTTAAAGGGGTTCTCTCAACTGCCCCTGCCTCCGGATTCTAATGACCTTTGGCCTTTGTCACTGTTCTCTTGCTTTTGTGGCTTCCCTGTGTGAATTCCATTCCTTCACAGTAGTTCTCAGATCACATCAGCAGGTTCTTTTGTTACTCTGGAATACAACTTCTCTAGGTCTAGAGACTTGATCCCATTGCAAGAAGCTAGGCATTCTCATATCTCCTTAATATTTTGCACTTCAGTCCCTTTAACCATGCTTATGCTGACTTTTCATTCTGAAGATCATTCTCCTGAACAGTATGATGGGAACAAAATAAAAAGCTCAGGGAGTTGAATTGTTCTGCTCTTTTTTTTTAACTGTTACCATGACACCATCTATTATTATTACCCTAAGCAATAGACCTATCACTCCCTTGTTCATCTTCTTTTCCAAATATAGTATTTAAAGGTCTTTTTTATTATTCTTAGAATGTTCTACAAACTTGTTCATTTTGGGCTACTTAGTCTTCCTAAGATTAATCTTAAAGGTCTGTGTCACTCTTTTGTGCTCTGCCATGCTTAAATTCCTTCCTTCATAAGTTCCACAAGGGCCAGGGATCACGGTTTCATCTTTGTCTCCCTGAAATCATAGTGCTTTAAGCACAATAGATGTTTTATAAATATTTGAAAAATGAATTACAGTTCTTTGAAGAACAACAAAAAGCTTTTTAGGAATTATCTGGATAACCATTCATGTTCATTTTTTAAAAAAAATGTTTTTATTGGTGCCCTTTTAAGATATCACTGTCTAGGGCATCTAGATTGAAAGTCAGGCCCAGAGTTGGGAGAACCTGGGTTCAAATCTCCAACTTTAGACACTTACTAAATGTGTGACCCAGCACAAATCACTTCACCTCTGTCAGTCTCAGTTTTCTCATCTATAAAATGGGGAATAACATCATCTATCTCCCAGAGTCATTGTGAAGACAATATTTGTAAAGCATTTTGCAAACCGTAAAGCATTATATAAATGCTAGTTGTTATCCTTACAAAAAAGGGTTCCATGGGAGAAGTGGGAAGGGACACTGGGAAATGACAGAGATTTTTTATTTTTTTTTAACTCTTACCTTCTGTTTTAGACTAAATATTGGTTCTAATACTAGTGTGCTCAAAGGAATAATAAACTGGAGGAATTCCATGTGAACTGGAATGACCTCTAGGAATTGATGCAGAGTGAAAGGAACAGGGCCAGGATAACATTGTACACTGTGGTACAATTGAATGTAATGGACTTCTCCATTAGTGGCAATGCAGTGATCCCGAACAACCCGGAGGGATCTACGAGAAAGAACACTACCCACATTTGGAGGGAAAATGTGGGTGTAAAAACACAGAAGAAAAACAACTGCTTGACTACATGGGTCAAGGGGATATGATTGGGGGTGTAGACTCTAAATGAACATCCTAGTGCAAACATCAACAACATGAAAACAGGTTCTGATCAAGGGCACATGTGAAATTGAGCATTGGCTACAGGAAGGGGAAGGGGAGGGGAGGGAGGGAAAGAACATGATTCTTATAACCCAAGGAATAATGTTCTAAATTGACTAAATAAAATTGAAAAAATAATAAATAAACAAACAAACAAATGAATGAATAAATAAATAAATAAATGTTGGTTCCAAGGCAGAAGAGTGGGTTAAGTGACTTACGCAGGGTCACCCAGCCAGGAAGCGTCTAAAGTTGGATTTGAACTCAGATCCTGAATCCCACTCCCACACTTCAATCATGGTGCCACTCAATATGCTCTGCAGTGTTATGTTCTTTTTTCTTTAGCCATGAATTTTAATTGTTAGAATTTTGTTCTTTAGACCTAATCCTTCTTTAGCATTTTAGGCCATGAGATCATAACTAGCCTCAAAAAGCTAGAAATCTTTTTTTTTTTTCTCAAGCCTAGGGTTTATATTCAACTCCAGCATTCTCATTGTTAGAAACTCTTAAGGCAGCATGGTTGTTATGTCCTATGGTCACTCTAGGGCAGCTTCTTTTATTGTCGGCAGTAAATCTAGAGTAGCATCTTGCCTCATTGCTTCTTCTACCTTTTGAAAAATTAAATGATCATTCAGACAAGTCAACAGTCTATCAGAAACTCCACTTTGGCTAGAGTTTATATTAGTGAATTTACTAAATTGTGGCACATTTCACCTTAGTTCTAATTTTTTGAGCTGTATTGGGGAAGTATCTTTTATGTACCTCTATATCTACTTTTTTATAGCCTTATTATACCCTCCATCCTCTTGTTTTCCTCTTCTTTTAGAATTGATAAAACATTTCTTTCTCTGAAGTTCTCTGATTTCTCTTATCTTCCCTGTGTGCCTGTCACTGTACTCCTACCATTATGTTTGTGATTTTCACTCAAAAGAATCAAGCTGTTGGATATGTTTCTTTGGAACATATTTGACCTGCCCATTGCTATTTTTCAATTATGAGTTCCATCCTATCAAATGTCAGCAATATTTCAGAGATTTTTAAAAAATTGAATTTAAAATGTCAACTTCACCCTACTTATTTTACCTGTATTCTGTTTATTGTTCGCTGAGATCATAGCTAACATTTCTGATCTTTTACCTTATTGCTTACTCATGAAAACTACTGGATATATTGGCTACTACTTATAATTCACATATATTGTCTTCCAAGGCATCAGATTTTATTGTCTTATCTTGATAATATTTTTCTACTCCCCTTCAAGTTTTAGTTTAAAGACCTCTGGATCATATCAGTGAATCTCTCCACCTAACGGCTTCAGTCACATGCTTCTGGCTGAACATCTGGGGCAGTATGAATAAATGAGTGAGAAAGTTAGGAAATTATATTGAGAATGCCGATAATTAAATCTGAATCTGAGAATTGCCTGGGAAGAGACCACATTATTTGTGTAAGCATATGGAAAATGGGTCAATATGCAGCTGTTGCTTAGCAAATTCACACTAAAATTGTGCTACACTTGGTCCTTATCTCTTGGGGGGTGGGGTGGAATGTGCTCCTGAGAATAAAGAAATTGATGAATTCTATAGTGAGCTGAGATTTGTGCTTATATGTGTATGGAGAAAGGTTAGGGCTGTTTGTTCTGGGTCCCCAGAGTAGACCCATGAGTGATGGATGGAATTTGCAGAGGTTGGATACCAGGATAAATTCCCCAGCATTTAGAAGTGTTCAAAAGAGGAACCTCAAGGGGCAGAATGTTGGTGGCCTTGCACCCAAGGTCTTCAAACAGAAGACCTGGTAGAGCATGTATTATTTTGTTCAAATGTGTGTTGAATTACATGACCTTGAAGGTCTTGGGGGGGAAAAATTCTTTTCTGTAATTATTGTCCTTGGGCAAGGGCTTATTTTCTCTAGGTAATGGGGCATCTTCAGATCTCTACTGTATGGTTCTATCTGCTTGTCTCCACAGACTTAATTAGTGTGAGTCTTGGTGTATCTGTAGGAGCAGGTCAGGAATGACAAGAAATGTTGCCTCCTTATGCTGTTGCTTTTAGTGAACTGAAAGGGCTGAGCAGTGGGGTGGAATCTACCATTTGTCTATCATAGTCATAAAAGAAATGGGAAACATGCAGTGTGGATTACTATAGAAAGAGGATTAATGATAGAGGAGTAGTGTGCATTTATCTGGGGAACATTAGTAATTTGGAAAATCAGACTGGATAATTCATCCTCACAGTCATTTTGGACTCAAACTCTTCCTGGTTGACCATTCACAGTAACATTTACAAGAAAATTACCAAATCTCTGTGGCACATCACCATATAGAGTTTCAGATGAAATGTTAGTGTTGACCTCATTAGATTGTATGGCAATAGTCATCTTTAAATTTTTTTTCTTTAAAGTATCTGTTATACATATAATCCCCAAATCATCCTTTGAAGGAGATCTGTCTTCTTTGGTGGTGTTTCCTTTTTTTTTTTAACCCTCACCATCTGTCAGTTTTAAGTCAGAAGAAGAGCAAGAGCTAGACAGGTGGAGTTAAGTGTTTTGCCTAGGGTTACATAGCTAGGAAGTGTCTGAGACCAAATTTGAACCCAGGTTCTCCTGACTCCAGGTCTGGTGCTCTATCCACTGTGCTACCTAGCTGTCTCATAGTGTTTCCTTTTAAAGATGGGAAGGGATTAGGATCTTCTTTGTTCTGAGTTAATGGCATGTTTGATAACTAGTCTGTATTTGAATGGGGTTTTTTTTTGGTAGTTTTATATAATTTTCATAGCAAAAATCAAATGTCCTTTGTAGAGGCTGTGCCAAATGTTTAAGTACCCGATGGGTACCTAGTTTTATCTCCACCCATAGTTATTTCTGAGTAACAGCTGTTTTGGTGGGGAATACCAGAAAGTTTGCCTATATTAGAAACTAAGATGTTTCTAAATCTGGTGCTTTTATTCATCATGTTTTATAACTAGGGAAAACCCATCTAAAAGCTGAGCTTTAAGGTAACAAGAAGCTGTTTTATTAATCAGATGAAATACCTAGAAGGAATATGAAGTCTTAAGAGCGTGATGCTGTTGCTGACATTATAGGGAAAGAGCATTTACTTCTTATCTGCTGTTATCTGCTTCTTTTGAGCCTTGTATTCCTTATTCTTTATTTTTGCCCAGACGAACATCTGGCTAAGTATTTTTTTGGGTATTTTGGGCATTAGGGGCTGAACAGAAGGAAGTGGCGCTTTGTTGAACTGTCGAAAGAACTTGGAGTTCCTACTTTATTGACATGTATCTAAATAACTTTTGCCTTTTAGTTCATGTTCAGGATGGTTCAGAAGAGCCCATTGAATACGTCTGATCTGCCAGCTCCCAAGATTTCTTTGCCCCAGAACTTTTATTGTGTGATTGAATGATAAAGGCACAGACTTTGAGGTGTCACTCTATATGATCAAGTTATATACCTTCTGTGTTTAGGGTCTAGTCAGTTTGGCTCCAGCAGGCTCATTTAAACAAATATAATAGAGGGTACCAATATAAGGTCAGGTCCTAGAGATTATAGAAAAAGAAATCTTTATGAATGAGAGATAATGAGATGTTGTATCCCTGAAAAATTTCTATTAACTGAACACTTTCACCATAACTGCTATGGACCTTAAAAGAGTAATTCTGTCTCACATTCTTTTGGATGAAAGGCATATCTTTGAGCACCTTTTGAACAGTACTTAGTTCTTTAGATGGAGCTATTTTCAAATGTGAGTAGAAATTTATAACTTATTTTTAGGCACATTTCATGTTGAAAAGCAAAACCATTTCCAAATCATTCATGATGAGAATAATGGGTTCCATTTTCCCTCCCTTCTCCATTGAATCATGTGTAAAATGCACTTTTCATCACTTGTGTCTGTGAAACTTTCTTCTATTATAGAATTGTAGAATGAAAGCTATTAACCATTTCAGTTGGCATTTTGGCAATATTAACCTAACTGTAATCAGCAGAAGACCTGAAAGAACCAATGTTTATAGATGGCATTTAATATTTTTCTCTTTATTAGGAATAATAAATCCTGTGCTAAGGATAAGAAAGGCCTTTTTACAGGAGAGGTCTGCATTTATCTTCCAAGGAGAGGCCATGAATTATGTTTTGTGAGCATCCAAAAGGTTTTGATGTGAAGATGAAATGTTAATAATGCTTCAAAGATGTTACTGATCTAGGGCTGATATGTAATTTAATTGAACTAAAATCTATGCTGGGCATTAATTGCTCTTGTGACAGCTTCAGCAACAGAGTCCTGGATTCTACGAGGTGGTCTTTTAGTATGGAGATATACAGTCAATATTCATTTTGAAAAATAGTATATACCGCTCTAGGCCTAGGCCAGAAATCTGGCACAGTAAAGACATAGCAAAGAATAAAAACATTGGTGTTAGACTATACTTCTAAGGTTGTAAAAAAGTTCTTCCAGATGAATAGTCAAATAAAGTATCATTAAAAGCATTTGAGATTTTAGGGTCTTCTGTGTACTAATAATGCTCTGTTTGATTAATTAATTGTTTTTGTTTTTCACTTATGTTTTTTTTTTCTTCTTCCATTAATCCCATTGCAAATTAGATTAACTTTGTATCCCAGTGTCAGAGTACCTTTTGGAACTCCTAATACTTGGTAATAATTAACAATGAAAGCAGAAGTTATAACAAGGGCTGTTTCCAACAATGATTACTTCCTTTCAACAGATAAACTTTTCCCTCTGCTAAATTTAGCTCCTGACATTTGACATGCTATTTCACTTACAAATATATACATTTCAGTGGGTTATCAAAGACTTCCCTCTCCCACTCTGCCCCTAGAAAGAGGCTAGATTGTAATACTGCATTATAATAAAAACTCCAAAGAATAAATAGTTCCCTAAAAGTGCTGAGACATGTGCTCATCTCATAAAGTTCAAGGCAAGATGGTTTTTACTATCTTCCATTCTGAGCAAAAGAATTGAATCCAGTACACACACCTGGTTCATTTAAAAGGGATGTGTTTTGCCTTTTGAAGAAAAAGTTAAAGGAGATCTGATGCCAAGTCAGAGCCAGTATTCCTTCCTGAGCACCTACTCTGAGCAGAGTGTTTGGGGGTAGATAGAGATGCATAAGACAATCTGTCTTCATAGAACTGCTCATAGTCTAGTATTTGGAAGTGAACTCAAACAGATAAATATGCTACAAAGTAGTATGCAGAATAACATTCTACATATAGTGCTTTAAAGAATGCAGAGGACTTTTCTCATAGCAGCCCTGTGAAAGAGTGCAATAAAGTACATTATTCCCATTTTACATATAGGGAAATTGAAGCACCAAATGATTGTTACAAGGGATAGATAGCTGAGTCAAACTTGAGTTTCCTGAATTCAGATGTCTCTTTCTACCACATTGACTTCCCTTTCAGAGAGCCAGGCCAAGAATGGGAAGTCCTGGGTTCAAATATGGCCTTAGCTACTTTCTTGCTATGTGAACCTGAGCAAATCATTTAACTCCTGTTGCCTCGGTCCTACCACTCTACTGTCTTAGATCCAATACAGTATTGATTATAAGGTGGAAGGTAAGGGTTTTTAATTAAAAACAAACAAAAAAACCCTCAGGACATGAGAAGTACATTTTCTCATAGCACATGAAGAAGGAGAGTTGGAAGAGAAGGTTGTACTTCCAACTATGACTTTTTTTTTGGTGCAATACTTTTCCTATTGTTATATCATCTTTTCCTTAGTGGAAATAAAGAAATCTAAGTCAGTGTGGTGTGTGGTGTATGCTGTACGCGTTAGTTGCAATTTAGCTATTTTGGGAATTATTCTTTTTCTTGATTCTAAAGAACCATGTGACTTATTGGTCACTGGAAACATCTATCTCCCCATGTCTTAAACAATAAGTGTAAATGCTTCACTCATCTTCTTTATATTTTTTTAAAAAGGAGTTAAAGACAACAATTTTGTGGATCAGTGTATATTTCCTGTGCTATTATATTTCCTGTGCTAAAGATAGATGTGTAGAGCTGGAATGAATGTGATTGTTGAGTTGGGGTTTGGTTATTTTCAAGCCTCATTTCTGAAGCCTTTAGAGGAAGAATAAATACTAGAATTGGGTTCCCTTTTTTGAAAAGTTCTCTCTTTTGCCCCAGCTCTTGTTCTTCATTTTTTTTTTCAAAGATTACCCAGATAGCCCTCGAGCAGAATATCTCAAAGCAATGGAAAATAATGAACACATAACACCATGTGCCATTCATTTATTGTGCAACCTGCCCCCTTTGCTTCAGTGCCTCCCAATCGGTTAAAATGCATCACACATTGTTTAGGAGATGGGCTAGTTTGAAGTTGACTGACCCTTTTGTGATGGCCAGTTAAAATGGAACTATGGCCTGCCTGTCTCTCCATGCTAATGTATTTCATCCTGAGGGAACTGATGTGTCTATGCCATTCTCCAGTTGCCTCGGTTTTTAGTTTAGAGGAGAAGGTAGAAGGGAGATCAAAAGCATGTCCTAAAAGAGTAACTCCTTGAGCTTGGGTCATTCATTGTCAGGTGATGAAGTGGTTTTAAACAATACAGGCGTTTTGTTACTCTGTATTAATGGTGCATATTCCTGACTCCTTTGGTTTTAGAGAAGTAAGATGTAGACAGAAGCCAAGTAACATTGGTTCTCCTTTTTTTACTATTTATAGCAGGTTGTCATTTCAGTTGTGGCTAACCCAATCCTAAGTCAAAGAAAGATGAAAGTGACACATATCAGTGATATGGTGCTGAAAGGGAAAGAGAAAACATTGGTTTTTTTTCTGAAACCACCTTCTAGCAGACTACCAAAATGGTTTCCCCAAAATGAGCAGATGCTTTTTACTCCTCTCACTTTCTCATACTTCTTGCATGTCCTGTTTTCAGGCCCTGTTTGTTCTCTCTCTGGATATAGTTCAACATATTCACATTTGCCAAACATTTATTAAGCATCTGCTGTGTGCAAGGCACTGTGTTTGAAATTATAAAGAAAAAAACAAAGCAGCTCTTTAAAGAATTGTATTCTTCTGTGAGGGTTAGGGATGGGAAAATACTAATAACTAGGTGGCAGTAAGAAAGGCTTTCTCTGTGATTGGCACCTGAGCCGGACCTTGAAGGAAAATGGAGATTCTGAAGAGGAGGGATATGGGAAATGGTCTTTCTGAATGTATAGAGGTGGTAATTGTTTGGCATAGCTTGTAAATGGGAGAACTTCCTCATTGTACGAGTAATGATTTTTTTCCAGTATGTATTTAACTAGATGGTATGAGTTTTTTGAGCTCTCTAGTTGCCTAGCCCTTAGCTTTCTTCTGCTGTCTTAGAATGAGAGAGAGACAAATAGACAAAGAGACAGAGAGAGTGAGTTTTGAAAGCTGAGGCTTTTCTTAAGACTTTCCCAGACCATAGGTGCTCATGAAGCGCCAGCAATTAAATAGGGGTGTATGCAGGAATGATTGCATCCTATCTATAGCACTTTATACCTACTGGCAGGCCTGTCATTGTGCCCCTGACTCATGCCCAGGTGCTTCCCAAACTTGATTAAAATGTCATTGGGAAATGTTTAATACTGCCCCTCTCCACCTCACCCCATACAATACACTATAATAATGTTGATTTGTGGTTTTCTATGCCAATATGCAGCCTGTTAGGGTTTTTTATTTGAATTAGATACTACTGTTGTCCAATAACTTCTGTGATGTACTTCCTTTGAAATCATACTCGCCTTTGCTACCTGACTTCTGTTTTTTTCAGATTCTTTTCCTGTATAGCAGTATCATCCCAAGCTTTCTGACTGCCTTTGCTCTTTCCCTTTCCCCTCTGCATGGATTCTTGATTAATGTTGTTGGTTCCCTGTTTTAGGATCTTGCCAATCCACAGCAGCTCTTTTTATCTCCCACAGGGTGGTGGAGGCAGATTCTCTCAGGAATTATCATTTTTACAGTTTGCAAAGCTCCCCATCCATTCGCAGATTTGATTTGTCATGGCCCTGTGAGCTACATAGTCAGGAAATTCTTATACCTATATTACAGAGAGAGAAACTGAGACTCAGAGAAGGACTTGCTTGTGACATCCCAAGTACATAGCAGAGGCAGGGCTCAAACTCTCCAGTCCATTGTTCTTTCTGATTGATGTAGACAACAATGATACTGAATGAGAAGAATCTATCAGATTGTGAGCCATATAGATGGAGGGAGTGCATACACGGGTAGGATAACAGATATATTGAAGGAATGAAACAATAACTGTAATTTCTATCAAGTTATATGTTTTACAGAATGCTTCTCTTCTATAATCCTGTAAGATCAATAGTACAAGTAATATCACATCCATTTTACAGATGAAGAACTGAGGCTCAGAGTGATTAAATAACTAACTTGCCTTTGCTCACATATCTAATGTCAGACCCTCTTATAGAAATGAAGTCGGTTGTCTCTTTTTGATTATCTGAGTTAAGTTGTATTTGGTTATAGTGAGCCATTTTTGAATAGCTTTAGTTTTGGCTGAGTATGGAGTCAAGAAGTAAGATACCTTTTTGGCTGTATCACATCAATGATTCATATTCCCTTGATCAATTAGTAAAGCTAGTATTCTTTTTCCCCAAATTTTTTAATTCTTTGGTTACATGTAGAAATAATTTTTGGCAATTGTTTTTTGACTTCAGATTTTCTCCCTCTTCTCTCTTCCCCCTCCCCTCCACTACCTGAAGCAGTGAACAATCTGATACAGGCTATACCTGAACTTTCTTGCTACTATTCCTTTTTTAAAAAATTCCCTTGCCTTTTAATGGTCACTTTGGAAACATATTTATTTTTCTTGTGTGACTAGTCTCTCCTCAGTTTTATTTTCCTTAATGCTCCCTTTTCTTATCCCCACCTGTTTCCATGTTGAGTTGGATATATTTCTATGCCAAACTATGTGTGTCCAAGACTCATTTGCACTCTTCAGATATGAGTAAGCTTCATCAGATACCTATTTTGTCTGCCCTCTTCCTCAATGTTTTAGTCTATTCTCATGTATGACAAATTATGAGAAATAGTTAATACTCCTTTCTTCCTCCTATTTACATTAATGTATACCTTTTACCACTGTCCATTTCTATCCCCTTAAAACCTTCAGAACAGAAATAATCTATTTTCCAGGTCCTCTGTTTTTCCTATTTTTTCTCCCCTCAGTACCCTTTGAAGACATTAGTTTTTTTTGCTTGTTTTGTTTTCTTTAAAATCTTTCCTTCTGTCTTAGAATCAATATTGTGTACTGGTTCCAAGGCAGAAGAGTGTTAAGGGCTAGGCAATGGGGGTTAAGTGACTTGCCCAGGGTCACACAGATAGGAAATGTCTAAGATCACATTTGAACCTCAAACGTCCCATTTCTAGGCCTGGCTCTCACTGAGCCACCCAGCTGCCCCCAATATTAAGGTTTTTTAAGAGGTATTTGTTCTCTTCTCCCCCATTAGAATGTTAGTACTATATCATCATAAAATTAAAGTTGCTCAAGAAAGTTTCTTTCGAAGTTTCTGACAAGCTACTCCATTTTGACTGCAGATGGGCCTTCAGTTCTTGAGCAGTAGCAAACATGGAGAGATGACTCGGGACTAGACAGTGAATTAGGGGAAAATGGGTTGTAATAGAATACAAATCTATGTGTTCAGTCTCAGAATTGTCATGGGACGCATTGCTGCTGCTGTGTGTGTGAGACTGTGTAGTTTGTTCATTTTTCATTTGAATGAAAGGAAAGAGCCTTTGGTTTGGGGATTTTTAGAAATTGGAGGGAAAGATTACCCATTGTCCTCAAGGATGGTGGATTCTAATCAAATTTATGTTCTCATTGGTTACCATGGAAAAGCTATCAGAATGGTTCATGTTCCCATAGGGATTATCTTGAAATTAATTTCTTTGAATTTGAATCTTGCCAAATAATACATTTCATGGTTCTGTGGCCATGAAGAAAGGTAATCTGAATCTTTCATGGTTTAAGAAAATGAAGGACATTAGCCTCCTACACCAAACAGCATGAAGATGCCGTTGGCAGAAGAAACATAGAAACTGAGCTTTTCCATTTTCTTGGGCTTCAGTTGCAGGCAGGTACTTTGGAATTCATGTAAATGTGCTGCATTGGTTACTTCAGCAAGAGACGACTTGTCCTAGACTCAGAAAGCCAGGCCTGACTGTCACATATACCTTTTGGAATTTGGATACCCAAACATTTCCCTTTCTTGGCAATGGCTTTGTGGACAGATCTGGAACAAATGATGTAGCGTATCTCTTAGTGCAAAAGGACATCCTAGGGATCATGCTGACTGAGCACCACCCTGCACTAGACTGATACTTAGAAGATGAGGAGACCTTCCACTGGATGTCACTGTTCCCTTTGTAGACAGAGCTGAGCTAGTCCTTACCTAGACAGGGACTGTGCTCCACAGTAGTCACATTAACTCTCTGTGCTGTTGGGAAGATGATGTAACCATTGTCTGCCACAGCCAGGGACAATTTCTTTTTCTTGAAAAAGGAAAATTTCTGTGACAAAACTTGAGAAGTTACCCATAGAGATTTAGTGAATGATAAGAAAGTAGTATTGATGCCTGGGGCCTCAAATAATGTTAGCAAGTGTGGTCTGAAATGAGGGGAGGTGGGGGGTAGGGGGAAAGGTGTTTCATTGAACCCTTTAAAGGTTATTGTAACTGTTCCTAGTTGTCTATAAAGGAAAGTTTGCTTCTGTCCTACATTGTAAGAAATAATGAATTTAAGAGCCTTGGAGAGAAGCCACAGTGGTTGCTAATTCTCTCTCCCCTTCTTTTTCCTCTGTCTGTCTGTCTGTCTCTCTCTGTCTCTGTCTCTCTCTATCTCTCTCTCCCTCTGTCTCAAAATAGCCATCCCTTGTTCTTGAGGTTTCATTTCAATTCAAGTCCAATAGTTATCATGCTGCCTTCAAGTGGGTACTATAAATAAATCATGTGTTCCTTTTTGTCACTAAGAGCTCTATTATATTCCAAAAAATGTTGATTATGTCTACCATCTTGCTAATCAACTGCCTCTCACAATATTCCCAAGTTCTGTTAAGCAGATGTTGTAGTAAGCAATTTAATGGCCAATATACTTAGTATAATAATCCTGGATAAATAAATTGTTCATCAAAAAAACAAACATAGAGCTCAGATGTATTCCTCTCCCCCACACTAGCACATACACACGTTCCTTTTATATTCCCAGATTGTGAAGAATTATTGTTATTTCTGTTTGGATGTGTTCTTTGTGTTGTCTACTCTGTTGTGATCTCTTTGAGACTACCTGCTGGGTTTGGTTTACATTAATTTAGTTTCAGAACAGCCTTGGGCAGTATTAGATGCATAATAGGCATACCATAGGGCTTTTAGAAAAAAAAATCCTTATCTTTTGTCTGAGAATTGATATTAAGTATCGGTATCAAGGCAGGAAAAAAGCATGGTAAGGGATAGCCAATTGGGGTTGAGTGACTTGCCCTTGGTCACACAGCTAGAAGTGTCTGAGGCTAGATTTGAACTATCCACTGAGCCACCTAGATGCCCTATCTATACAGCTTTTTTGATGATAATGAATAGACATAGGCTATTTGAACATTGATCGGATATTCTAGCTTCTGGTTTATCATATTTTCAATAAAGCTCTCCTAGTTTATATCTATTTCCCAAAGATCCCACAGTGCTATTTTATATCCAATCCCAAGATGATCCCAAAGCATTTATTCTCAATTTTCCTTTTGTTTATCAGAAGAGACTAATAGAAACCCAAGAGCATTTGCAAAATGAATTCACTAGCTCCCAGAATCCCTCAGATGGACATATAACTATATTTTTAGGCCTCTGCTCCATGCTCAAAAGAGAATCTCAAGCATGAATGCTATTTCTTTGACTAGCTTCCCGGTACAGAACACATTTTATTAGGGTGATCAGCAATCTACTTTATTGTATGGATGTTGGATATTGGTAGATGCAAAGGTTTACCTAGTGACTAACTCTAGAGTCTAGAAGTACAATTGCAGGGTTTCCTAGGATCAGAATAGAGCCATACTGGGGCTTTATTCCCTTTGTGACCCTGGGCAAGTAACTTCCCCTCCCAACCTCAGTTTTCTTATGTATAAAGGAGGCGGTTGGCCTAAATGACTCCTAAGATATCCCTTCTAGTTCTGGAGCTGTCATCTTGATTTCTGCTTTCCCTCAACCATTTTCCCAGGATGTTAGGGCCCTCCCTCCCTAAATTACCTAATATTTATTCTCAACTTTTCCACTTAAATCTCCTTCACGCACAAGTGTTTTTGTGCACACTCATCTACATTACAGATGAAAGCGCACAAAGACAAGCGTCATCCTCGGTTACTGAGAGACTACTACTACTACTACTACTACTACTACTACTACTACTACTACTATATCCTTATGTGCATACATGCACATACATATATGTCTCCCCATTATTTTTCACTGTGCCTGGCACATAGTAGGCACTTAATAAATGCTTGTTAATTGTTGGTTGACTTGGAGGGGTTACTCAAGTTTAATGTTATTCCTTATAACCCCTTAGAATTGAGTGACCATTGCCATCTCCTTGCTAAAAGAGGCTTCTGTACCCCAGGGGAAGGGTTGAAACTTGTTTTATATAGTTCTGTATACTTTCTAGAAGGGGAATAAGATCCTGTTCTTTTGCCACCCCCTGGAAAGCTGTCCCTGACTCTCAGTGCCAGTTTAAAATTGTTCTTGGACTGTTTCTAGATCACTGTATCACTGTATTAAAAAAATAAAAAATAAAAAAACCCTTACCTTTTGTCATGGAATCCATACACTGAGTGCCACTGAAGAGTGGTAAAGCTAGGCAGTGGGGTTTAAGTGACTTCCCCCAGGGTAACATAGTCAGGAAGCGTCTGAGGCCACATTTGGACCCAGGACCACCTATTTCCAGATCAAGCCCCGTATTTGCCTCACTGCATCACCTTTTTACCTTTCCCACTGTGGTCCTAGTTGCGTATTTCATTTTGCACTTGCAAACTACCTTTATACCATTCTTAAGTCCCCTTTCCTGCTGTTTGTGATCATTTTGGGCTGAGATCTCTTTCTGGTATATTCTTTTTCTTTTGATTTGCTAAAATGTTGCCTTAGCGCATTTAAAACTCACCCCTTGTTGGGAAAAAATTTCTTAGTTATGGAAATATGGAGTGGTCTGCCCATCATATGCCAAATCTTTAATCTGGGAAGTGAGGATTACCAGCTATGGACCCAGGACCTTGTTTATGGGTCTCTATTGTTGACTCTTGGGGTGTTCTAATTGTTGCTAATTTCCTGACTAAAGATCTTGGTTTTTAAACTGGGAAGGGGGGGAGGGGTGAAGGTAGGAGGGAGGAAGGGAGGGAGGGAGAGGATTGCCAAGACCTCTTAAATTGTATCGATTTTTTTTCCATTAATTTCTAGGTTTACAGATTTAGAGCTGTAAAGGACCTCATTGGTCATCTAGTCCAACCCCGCTCTTTTGACAAACAAAAAGGAGTCAGACCAAACAGCCTCTGAGATTTTTTTTATAGTTCTAGTGTATGAGCCAATGATCAGTAGAGAAGTCATTCCTTATAAAAATGGATGAATGCATGTTTCTGCTAGACCAGATCTGTTCTTGTTCCCTTGTTTTTCTCTTCAGGTCAGACATTAGTTGCATTAATAGTTCTGCAACCAAATATATCCTTATGGGTAGAGGTTCCAGAAAAAGTCTAATGAAATAGCAGGGTTTCCCTCTCCAAGTTTAGTGAGTAATTGTGGACTCAGAGACTTGATGTGGACTGAGGCTGACTGAGTATTTCAATTTGAATGCCATTATTGACTCACCACTACACTGACCCTTTCTTCTCTGTAACCTGGTAAGAAAGAATAAAATGCTCAAAGGCACTTTCCACATTTATAAACTAGATAGTCACCAAGTCGCAGCAACCAATGCTCACATAGAAACTCATGCATATATCTGTTGCTTTAGGAGAAAGCCCTCAGTGTTGAAAAATCAGATGATTAAAAAAAAACAAACAGGCTCCCTCCTAGGTTCAGTAAGTACTATGTTTAGAATCACAAGTTTCCTCTACTTCTTTTACTCCAAACCGGAATCCTAAATCATAGGGCTAGCATGGGTCCCCCAAACCTTATTGGTGACTCTATTAAGCAAATATGTCTGTGGCTTCTGTTTGGGGTTTCTGTGGAACTAGCTTTTATTTCAGAAGAGGCACTTGGGCATTTTTCCATTAAAGGAGTTTGTGTATAATTTCTAGGAGGAAGCAGAGTTGGGGTTGGGGAGAGAAATATGTACATTTTTTAAACCAATTACAAATAATAACAGATTTCTATATAAGTTTTCCAGAGTTATATGAGTGAACTTGGCTCCCTCATCCCTCCTTGAGCTAGTAAGTGATTTGATCTGGGCTATACACGTATTATCATGCTAAACATGTTTCCATATTGTTCATTTTTGTAAGTGAATAATCCTATATAACCAAAACCCTGAAATGTAAACTCAAATAAACAAGTGAAAAAAATCTTATGCTTTGATCTGCATTCCAACTCCAACAATTCCTCCCCTGGAGGTGTATAGCATTCTTTGTCAGAAGTTCCTCAGAATTGTCCTCGGTCAATGTATTGCTGAGAGTAGCCAAATCTATCATAATCAATCATTCCACAATATTGCTGTTACTATGTACAATATTCTCCTGGTTCTGCTTATTCCACTCTGCAGCAGTTCATGTAGGTTCTTTCCAGCTCTTTCTGAAATCATCCTATATATCATTCCTTATAGCACAATAGTATTCCATCACTGTCAAATACCACAATTTATTCATCCTTTCAATTTCCAATTCTTAGCTACCACAAAAAGTTAGCTATACATATTTTTGTACAAGAAGGTCCCTTTCCCTTTAACATGTACACTTTGCCAGATTCCCAAAGTCATCCTCTATATAGATATGGAAATATGTTACTGTTGGTCTTCTTATTTAACCTTTACCTTTTGATTGAAATCAGTACTCAAGTATTGGTTCCAAGCCTGAAAAGTGTTAGGGGGTTAGGCAATTGGGGTTAAGTTACAGAGTTACATAGCTGGAAAGCATCTGAGGCCACATTTGAACCCAAGACTTCCTATCTCCAGGCCTGTCACTCTTTCCACAGTGTTACTTGACTGCCCTTGTTAATCCCCATTAGTTTTCAATAAGGACAATTCTCCTGAGATAATAATGAAGAAGAGAATGAATATGTACCCAGAATAGGAACCTTCTTTCCCATTTGAAAGTCTGTGAAATGAACATTCAATCAAGGATTAAGTTGTAGTCAAATCTTGGCAGAGACAGATGTGATATGTGCGTATGCATATATAGTGTAAGTATGTTTGTATCTGTATGTACATATGTGTATATATTCCCTTCAGTTTTATATTTAGCCCTAGTTTGGAGACAAAATTGTGTATGTCTTAACTAGAAGCTGCTAGGATTTGAATGGCACAAAACAGTAAAAGAAAGGACACTCTGAACCTTGACATTCCTTCTTTTCCCTTCTCCTGGCCCAAGTATTGAGGAGAACCTTTATCCTTCACAGAGTTATGTGCTCAGGGCCAGACTGGGGATCTTATGCAAATGACAGAGAAAAATTCTCATAAATTTCTGGTTCGAGGCTAGACCTATCAACATTGTTTTCATTGCCCTATGCAAACAGTGCCTGAATAACTGATGTTGGATCTTAAAGTGCTTCTTCCTTGTTATAAATTGTTGGACTGTGGTGGTTGGTGCTCTCTCTGCCTTGTCAGAGGCTGAATAAGGTGTTAATAGCCTCCTCTCTGCACAATGATTGGTTTCATCACATCATCATCCCAAGTGAGTCACTTGCACGTCGTACTGCTAACAATGGCTTTACATTTTTCATGTTTAGTTCTAAAGTGCCAAACTTGAAACTAGGAGCTCCCATCTCTTGGCCTGGCTTTCTATTCACTGAGCTACTTAGTACTCCTCTTCCCTTCATCACTTCTTATAGCATGGTAATATTCCTTCTTATATTGCAACTTGTTCAGCTATTTCTCAGTTGATGGAAAATTAAATCCTAAACAAACTTTTGGAAACACAGTTAGTTTGTATGTTATTCAATGCCCAGTCTATTATCACTGAGACCTGTCCCAGAGATGGGTAGTGGGGAATGGAGCTGCCATGTGGCACCTCTGGTCCTTCATGCTGGATCTGAGACCTATTCTTGCCCTGGTGCACAGCCTCTCTTAGTGCTAGAATGGTTCGGACAGCAAGTTTGTGGCCAGATCCTTTCAGCAGACCTGTCTGTCCCCCTATGCCAGCCTGGACTGCAGAAATAACTTGCTGTGATTCAATCCTGCACTGCCCCACCACCTACTCCCCATTTCCTGAACAAGAATTAGGCTGTTGCACTTTCTAGATCTGTTTGAAGGTATTGTGGGGTGGGGAAGCCAAGCTAAAGGATAGGGGGAGCTCTCTGCTTCTTCCTTTTACTCTACCATCTTGACTCCACCTCTAAGAGCAAGTTTAATTAAGCAGCCATAGAATTAGCTTCTCTCAATTAGCTGGCAAACACCAAACTTTGTAGCCTTTCTGAAATAAGATTTAGGGATGGGCATTGAATAATGTGTATTCTATTTGTGTTCCAAAAGTTTATTTGGGATTTAAATGTCTGAATTCTACTGCATTTCCCCACACAACTTAGTATTCTAAATCCAAGAACTATTTCAGTAATATTGTCAGTTAAATAAAGCTTCTGAAGGACTAGCCTAAGACCCTTTTATTGTTGAAATTTTTTTTTTGTACAAGAAGGAAGAATTTAGAATGCTGAAATACATGTCCTTCACAGCTTTATCTACTGCCGACTCCCCGAGGAGAAGAAAATCTTCCTTTCTTCTTTTTTCTTAGTTGCCGACTGCCTGGCCAAAAGGGAACAAAGGAATATGGTGACTTGGGAAATAGGTATTATGTAATGGATAGGACTGTGGACTTGGAATCAGGAAAGCCTGTATTCAAATTCTGCCTCTTGTATTAGTTTTGTGGTGAGGGGCAACTCTGAACTTTAATATCCTTGTCTGTGAAATGAGGATAAAGCCTATAGTTTCTAATTCACAGGAATGTTGTGAAAGTCAAATGAAAATAAGCAAGTGTTTTGCAAACTATAAAGCTTTATGTAAATGTCAGTTATCATCAGCATCAAATGGTTCAGGAGACCTCACTGCAACACAAATACTGTCCAACTGTTAATGTGTACTGGACTCTGCAAGTTGAAAGTGCCTTTATCTGCCTGTATGCTTCCTACTAGCCATATTTATGAATTTGATGAGTGAGTACCCATTATGAAATAACTGTAGCAGTCAGGTTATTATCATTTAGAAGTCAAAATGCCATGAAAGAAATAAGAATCTCCTCGTGTTCATATGAGAAGATCTCAAATGTAGCAATTGAAATTTGAATGGATGCTCCTCTGGTGATCCTGACTCATCCATATTCTCTTTGGCCTGATGTGTCCACAGAGATACCATTGTTTTCAGTGAAGGAGGGGAAATCAAAACTCGAGGAAAGCTCAAGCTGCTCTTAGAATATTTTGTTTATTTCTGGACCTCACAACTATTAAAAGATTGGAGAGGATTCCGAGGGGACCCTCTGAAGTAGTAAGAGAGTCAGAGGAGTAGATCTGTGAGAAAAATGAAGGAAATGAGAATTATACAGCCTGGAGAAGAAAAGGCTTCAGGGCAACTTAATAAGCAGAGGCTGATGACCAAATGTTGATGCCAGATACTCTAAAGGACTTGAGGAAGAGCTTCCTGATATTAGAAAGCCCTCTAATCAGTTGCATTTTCTCCTTTAATGACTAACTTGTCAACTAACATGTAAAGGTGAGTATATGGGTCTGTTGATAGCTTATATTTGACCTCTCAGGGTCCCTCCTTTGTTGATTTTTTTTTTACATGGGAATATCATTCTTCCTTTTATTTTTAGAGGAATGGAGCTATATGGGGTGTAGATAAATCAACATTATGAGGGAATGTTGGATTCTGATTTTTGGACATTTTTGTATTTGTGTTTTTGACTTGGTTTCTCTCTTGAATTATTTGAAAGGTAGATTCATCTCATGCAGTTTATGGTGGTATTGAATAAAGAATGACTTTTTCTTTTTTTTTTTATGACAGCCAGAAATGGATTTCTCAGAGGTTTCTCTCGGAATGAAATCTCAGGATTCTTTCAGGAACTCACAGGCAGAGGCAGTCACTATTCCTGCAACAGTTACAAACACCCTGGAGCATATTGTGAGCCAATTGGATGTCCTCACCCAGGTAAGAAACATTTTTATGAGGGGAGAAACTCTATACTGAATCTGTTGGAAGAATGGTTTCAAACTCATCTACTTTGGTGAAATATTTTGCAACAAATAAAACCCTTCCCTCACTTGATCCTTTCTCCTGAAATCTATATATTTTCTAGTGAAAAATCTGAACTCTCTAAGTGAGTTGAGGTACAGCTTGTGATGAGCTGAGGCCAGTCCTTGGCTCAGGAGCAGAGGCCGGTAGATAGCCACTGCAGTGTTGTATGGCTCAGACTGAGGATTTTCTTAGAAGTCATTAGTCGAAAGAACCTGGAATGTAAGGTTGCCAACAGGGAAGTCCAGGAGTCATTTCTCAGACAATGAAGTCAGTAAAGTAAACAGGAGTGTTAGCAGAACTCGTAGCCCTCAGTGAAATTGTTGGGTCACTCAGTGGCCTGAAGATCACTTCCGCCTCTTAAAAGGATCCTGCTTACCAGGGCCATTCATGAGCTTGTCTGATACAGTTCTAACCCTGCCTCTGCTTTTTTAAATTGTGTGACCTTCGACAAATCCCTTTTCATGTCTGAGCTTCAGTTTCTTTCTCCACAAAATGAGGTGATCTTTAAAGTTTACCATAGCAATTCTGTGATCTTTCCCAAGTCTTACAGACTGTGGTTTTCAACTCAGGGCTTATTATTGAAAGCAAATATACCCTGAACATGATGGATATATGAGTGAATTCTATAAAATGTTTAAAGAGAAAAGAATACCTATGTGTCATGCAAATTATTCTCAGAAGCTGAAAAAGAAAATAATCAAAGATTTTGAGAATTGGAAGGAACCTCAGTGGCATCTAATCTAACTTATATATGAAGGAATCTCTTATATAACATACTTGACATGTGGTCATCTAGACTCTGGCTTAAAGACCTCCAATAGAAGGAAAATTGAGGAGTAAGAGAGTACTTGTAATTAGAGGAATCAAGGGAGGCTTCATCTGAGCTGAGTCTTGAAGGGAACCAAGGAGTCAAATCAGAGGTAAGAAAGGGGCCTGTTCCAGACCAAAGGGGCAGTTTGTTTGCATAGATATAGAGGGTAGAGTTGGAATGTTGTGCCTAGTCTAGTTTTTCTGGAATGTAGAGTGCATGAAGAGAAGTAATATGAATTTTAGAAAAAGTCTGCTGGAGCCAACATGTGAAGGATATTAAAAGACCAAGTTTCCCGTAGGATAAAGTACAGTAGGGAGCCACTGAAGATTCTTGAGCAGTGGCATTAATAAGTCAATCAACAATTTATATTAAGTACTGTAAGGTACTGGATGGAGAGTTGGCCTTGGAAATAAGAAGACTTTGGTTTAAGTCCCACCTCTCAGAACTCCAGGCAAAACCATAAATTGCTGAGAATGTGCTATTTTTTTTCCATAAAGTTTTTCACCAGGTGCTCCTTAATCCAATGGAATCACAGATCTGGTTTGGAAAAAAAACAACAGAAAACATGCCTAGGCCAGACTAAATGCTGTATAAAGGAAGACAGTGCTTTCCCTCATGGAGCTTACATTCTGCTGGATTATGTTTGCAAATAGAGAAGGGATGGACTGGAGAAGTAGCAGCCTGAAAACTGGGAAAACAGCCATGAAATTGGGGAATAGAAAATAGATGCTTCAAGAGACATTGTGGAGATTTAGTTGATAAGTCTTGGCAACTAATTAGATATGGACAGTAAAAGAAAGTGTGAAGTTAAGAATGACTCCAAGGCTTTCAGGCTGAATGTAAGGATGACCCTAACAGAAAAAGGAAGTTTTTAAGGTGCAGAGGGTTGGAGGGAGAGGGGGATAGAGTTTCTGTTGGGAGATGCCTTTGGAACATTCAAGTGGAGGGAAGTACTCAGCAGGTGATTAGGACTAGAGCTCAGGAGAGATATGGGTTTAGTTGCCCAGTTCCCATATGGAATCAGTTTTTCCTTACAACTCTTCGGGGATTATGTTTTAATTCTGTAAATGCCATGATTTGAAACATTGAGGGGGTAAGGACTCACTACTTTCTCTCTTGACACTGAACAGATTTGATTAGAAGAGGAAAAGGCCTTAAGTTTATATATTCCAGTCTTGATAAATGAAAAAGCCAGACTTCCTCCTAGACTGCAATTCCTTGAGTGGAGACCCTATCTTCTCCCTTGATCCTAACTTGTACAAGACTGTACACACGGTAGATGATTAATAATTGTTTTTTGATGAATGCCCAAGGCCTTGGAAGAAGAGACACAGTTTGAAGTCTTAGCAATATTGTTTGTAGGGACACAGGGCTAGTCCTAGGTTGGAATGAACAAATTCCAAATGAGAAACCAGTTTTGTAGACCGAAGAAGCTGGAACATCACATTTATTTAGACACTCACTGCTTGTTATCTAAAGGTCTATTGTTGATCCCTGAAGGGCATATCAGTCTGCCACTTGCCCCCCAAACCAACCCAACCAAAGCAAACTAAACTAGCGGTGAGGGCCTTCTTTGGAGAAGTATTTGAGGAACCTCTGCCTCTGCTCCACCTTTCTGTTATTGTGGTTCAGAAAAAACGCCAGAGACCAGAGGGTCTTAGAAAGTTTCTTGCCATTGTCAAATTTCCTGATTCCTCCCTAGCCTTCAGGGCCATGCTGAAGTGTGCTCTCCTCCAGGAATCCTTCACTGACTAACCTGGTCTACAGTGATAACTTTCTAGCACATACAGCTTATCCTACTTATTGTGTTCTAGGGTAGACTGGCTTTTATATATCTATATATTTATATCTATATTTTTTTGGTAGATCGTGGCCTTCATCTAAATGGTAAATTTCTTGAGGGCAAAGATTAGGCATTAAATATTTTTTATAATCCAAGTACTAGTCCCTGGTGGGTCCTTATAAAGGTTTATTGGTGCTGTTGCTAATGTTGATCCTAGAAGCAAAGTTAGATGATTTCTTCCTCTTTTTTTGGCCTTCTTTGTATTCGGGTTACCTGGTCTCAGATAGGTACCTCATCTATGGATGGGCCCCGAGTAAATGTCCTAACTTCTTTTATCTACTCTTGTGTGGTCATTTTCATCTTGAAGTAATATAAAGAGCCCTAAAAGTTTCAGTATTGACAACTCTACTTTATTCAGGTCCTCCTGTAGTTCTGAGTGGTCTAAGAGTCTATTCCCTTTGGTGTTCAGATTTGAGGTGAATAAGCTTTACAACCCCAAATGGTTCTCTTAAAAAAAAATCCTCTCCTTTTGAAGCTTTTAAAATGTGGTTTATATTTGAATGCCAGTTATGAGTATATGAACTCATATGCCTTTACCACAGCTTGTATTGGCAGATCAAATGTATAAAATTAAAAAAACATGCACATTTACAGACAAAAACAGCTGAAGATTTAACTAATGAGTTTAGAATCTAAACTTGGGAGTCTTCAAGTCTGCAAGAGGAGACAGTGATCTTGAATAGGAGAGGCTTCCATCTGTGAGATGCAGTGAGCAGAGGAAGTAGTGCCTGTTTATGGGAGCCGTGATAACTAACCAGACTTTTAGAGAACCTGCTTGAAAATCCAGATAGGAAAAGACTGTGTCTTTATTGCCCAGTATTTGAGGAAAAGACACAGGTGCCAGTCAACAAACCACTAGAAGGCACTCCCAAGTCTTCTAGTGTGTGTGTGCCAGGCCCTATGCCTTTAAGTTCTAGGGGTACAAAGAAAGGCAGAAAACTGCTCCTGTTCTATGGGAACTCCTAGTCTAATGAGAGAGACAGTAGCTAGGTACATATATACACAGAGAGCATGATGTTAACCCAGAAAGGAAAGGTAGGGAAATCAAGAAAGGCTTCCTAAAGAAGGAGGGATTTGAGCAAAAAAGCACTTGTAGTAATTAATGTGTCAGGCAATGGGCTAAGTTCTAGGCCTATAAAGACAAAAGAAATCATCCCTAGTCCTAAGGAACTTGCATTCTATTTGGGTTATAACATTATATACATGTGGCAGTTAGGTGCTGCAGTAGATAGAGCTCTGGACCTGGAATCAGGAAGACTTGAGTTCAGATGTGGCTGTTAAGATTACAATTCTCTGGAGACTATATTAATTTATAATTATTAAATAGTGAACAGCAGGTTGGAGAAAGAAAAGGCACACAGTCACATGGCTAGTTGCCTAACTAACCCGAACTTACTGCTCACCTTGCATCTCTGTTTACTCCTGCTGGTTGACCAGAAAGAAAAGATCCACAAGCTTCCTTGATCCATAACTTATAGCCCCCTCTATGACATCACTTTTTCTGGGTCTCCCTGATTGAACAGACTTGACTTTAGTCTGGGTCAGAGACTGGTCCTCCTGACACCAAGAGTTGTGTGGGACAAGAGACAAGTGTTTTTGGGATGCCAGTAGACATTTGGAACAAGAGGCAAATCTCTTCCAGAGTACACTTGTCCCTCTTTTCCAGATAAACCCCATGCCTTATTTTTTAATGCAATCAAAAGGATGGGGACCAAACATTTGCTAGAGAAGAAATTTTCAAATTCTGCCATGTGCAAGGTCCAGCCTCACTCACAACTCCAGGGGTTCCCAACAGGTGGTGAATGATCAGTCAAAAAAATGACAAATGGAAGACAGCTTAATCATTACAGCCATGGGATTGCTTTGCATCTGATAACTGCTCTGTCATCCCCAGGCCTAGTGTTTATTTTTGTACCCATTTTCTTGGCACACAGATGCATTACCCAACACACATGTTCAAATAGAAATAATTGGAAAAATGATACATTAACTTTTAACAAATCACTTGATTAACATTCTATATTCTTATGTGATTACAGACAGCATGCAAGATAAATTATTTCATCACAGGTGGCTTAATTTTCTCATTCCCCTGTGAGAAGTTTTGAGCTTACAAACAAGAAAATTTACTTATTACTTTTAATAAAATGGAATAATTAATCAGAAGTTCTTAAAAGACAATTCAACAATCATATCATTGAGGTTGAGGGGTGCTGGGAACACAATTCAAATTTAATATTAGACTGATCATTACTCAGGGTTTACTAGGGAGTTTCCCACTGGTGAGTTACTGGTTTGTGAAGTCAAGTCACTGAGGCATATTGAAGCTTAGTGTACCTGTACATCTTGTATGGGCCTTTATGATTGATTTGTGTGCTGGCTTCATGAGAATAGGTTTCTGTGAGTGGGAATGTTCTGGGCTTGGCCTGTAGCTGCGGTTTTACTGGGAATTATGTACCTAAGTAAAAGTTAACCCATGATAGTCTTTTGGGATTGGGTTTGAGGGTCTGATCTTTTTGGTGATGTTTTAGAGAATTAGAGTTACGGGTATTTTGCTCTTGCATTATTCCTTCTGAGACTAGGGGGAATAATAATCATGTCAATTTCATAGGTAAGGGGCATTGATGAGAGAGGTCAAGTAAGGGGGGACTGAGTGGGCAATCACATCTTGCCAAGGGCCACTCTGTGGCCTCCTTAGCTACCACGCGTGACTCTGTCAAGGCATTGTGGCCTGATGGCTCCCAGCAAAATTCAATAAAAAACTTTCTTTTTAATACCCCAAGACTGATCTTAGGGTACCAAGAAAAGAGCTGAAAACTAGTGTGTAATTCATACATACCTCAGATACTTCCTAGCTTGGGTAAGTCACTTAGCCCCATTTGCCCCAGGTTCTTCATCTATAAAATGAGCTAGAGAAGGAAATGGCAGACCATCTTTGCCAAGAAACTGCCAAGTAGGGTCACAAAGAATTGGATGCAACTGAACAATAATAAATCACATATAGAAAAATAAATGCAAAATATATGCAGAATGGATATCAAGTCATGTGGTCCGATGGGGGATTTTGACTTTAAATGATCACCATTGCAAATATTAATAATATGGAAATAGGTTTTGAACAATGATATGTAAAACCCACTGGAATTGCTCGTCAGCTCAGGGAAGAGAGGAGGGAAAGAACATGAATCATGTAACCATGGAAAAATATTCTAAATTAATTATTTTCAAAAAAAGAATGGATATTGAAGTAATTTTGCAAAGAAGACAGTTGTCTTGTGTCTGAGTAGGAGATTAGGGGAGAATAAGCTAGGCCTCTTTGAAAGGAGATGGCTCTTGAGCTGAGCTTTGAAGAAAGCTAGGAATTCCAAGAGGTAGAAGGACAAAGGAGTTAGTTTTAGACAAGGGGGCACAGTCTGTGTAGAAGGATGTAGAAGGAAGGATGGGATGATATGTACCAGAAACTTCAAGCTGACCAATCTGATTGGAATGTAGAGTATGTGAAGGAGAGTAAAATTCAGTAACCCTGGAAGGGTAGGGTCGAGCTGAGTATAAGGAGCTTTGAAAGCCAAACAGAAGAGTTACTTTCTACTTCCTACAGAGCTTGCCAGCTTGATTTCAGCCTCCTAGGATAGGGAAACCTTTGGGGAAGAATAGTGAGAGGCATTCCATCTCCTATCCCCTGAGGAAAGAGGAGAGTGTGGGGAGCAAGGCTTCCATCTCTTGCTGAGCCAGTCTTCAGAAGTAAGAGAAATGAACCAGGACCTTCCCTTAGGTCCTCTCATTTGACTGTGCACCTTCCATCTCATGCTCTGCTACTCTTCTTCCTATTCTTCAGCCTTCTCTGGGAAAAGAGGAATGGGGCCTTCTGCTCAATGATTCTCATACATATTTCACTTATTTGGAACTCCTGTAGGTCCTCACCCAAATAACATTCCTCATCCTCTACCACTCAGTTCTCTCACCCCAGAGACTACTCACACCTTCTGTTGTACCCTCTGCAATGCCTGTTCTATCAACAAACGAGTTTTCATCTTGATTCTTGTCTCTCCCTCTCCTTCCATCTTTTAGAGCTGTCACCAAGACCTGGCTTCCCTTCTATGACTGGCCACTCTATCTCTGGCCATTCTTTCTAGTACTGGCTGTACCTTCACTCATTCCCTTCAATATTTCAACATTCAACATTCCCATTCAACATTTCTTCCTTGAATACTATTTGCTTCCCATTGCCACTTCCCATTCCCCCTTCCTCTGTTACTCAATAATCTTTTCAACTTTGAGGTTTGTACTCTCTACCATACAGTTAAAACTCTGGTGGCTGGTATGTACAGACCTCCAGGTCACTAATCTTCCTTCCTCAACAAATTTTTCTCTCAAATCCTGCCCTCCTACTAGGAGACTTCAACATGCATGTTGACACTTTCTCAAAAACCCTCATCAGTCACTCCCTTAATCTCTTTACTTCCTATAACCTACTCCTATACCTCTCTTCAGCCACACACAGAGATGGTCATATAACTTAGATCTTGCCTCACTCGTGAATATACCATCTTCATATTCAAGAATTCTGAAATCCCTTATTCAACTATAATCTATTTGCTTTCCACTTCTTGCTTCTGCTTTCCTTTATCAAACCCTACTCTTTGCCCACACTGTGATTTCTACTCCCCCTCAACCACTCAGTCCTCTCCCAGGTCTTTCCTAGCCCAGAGACCAGACTGGCTTCGAGTCATAGATACAGTTGCTGTGGCTGCACCATCTTCTCTTTCAGCATTCAGCAGCACCTGAGAAGTAAGTGTGTGAAGAACCCAAGGTATATGTGTCTGCTGAGGTTGCTGATGCTGCCTGGTTGATGGGGATGGGATGGGTTGGTGTCTCAGTGTGAGCAAGATCAAGCCAAACACTGCATCTCAGGATCATACTTTCAGTTGGCTGATCCTTGCTATGAAGTGTCATAGATTTGAAATTTGCAAATAATTTGTCTCCTTCTGGGCTGATTGCAGGATTGAAGGGCCTCTGCTTCATGGGCATTTTTCTAGAGAAAAGAGTGAGAAGAAATTTAAAAGAAACTTAAGGCCACAGAAATCAGCAGCCCTCTGCTCAGTACAGTAATTTCTCAATGATGTTCTTGACCCAGTAAAATGAAAGATCAGTGGGGGTGGAATAAATTAGTGTGTTATAGGATAAAATTGGAAATAAGTTTGAGGAGATGGTAACAATAATTAGACTGTAGAAGATAGTTTTCTAACAATATCAACCCAAGACTAATTAGAAAAGTACTACTTTTCCCTATTTTGGGGGGTTATGCTGGAGAGTTGTATTGTTTGTCAGCATTTGAAACTGATAGTAATTTTTTGAGTCCTCCTCACTGTTACTAATCAGCATTTGTTAAGTGCCTGCCATGTGTCCAGTACTGTATGAAGAAAAATGAAAACAATTTTTGCCTTGAAGGCTAAACAGGGGAGCAGTTTAGCATAAATAAGTATATACCAAGTAAATATGAAGTAAACATGGAGCACTGTTCAGTATAGGGAGGGAAGAAAGGGCTTTATTTATGTAGCAGTGTCACAATCTGAGTTTTCAAGGAAACAAAGGATTCTAAAATTGTCATAGAGATTTTTATTAGAAAATTGAAACTCATGCTGTGATTTTTTGGAAAGGATAGTAAATAGCATCAGAATGATATTAAGATATGCATTGTGTGCCTCCTGGATCACATACATGTTTTTGAATTATGCTTGTGCCTTGTTAATTTTTAAAATGACACCTCAAACCTTGTGTTCATTATAAATAACAATTTATACCGTAACGATTCAGGAGCTATCTTTTGGAAAACTATTATTTATTTGTAGGTATTTTTCCATGGTTACATGATTCATGTTCTCTTCCTTCTTCCCTTCCCCCTCCTGAAGCTGACAATCAATTCTTTTGGGTATGGTATACATACACCATCACTCAATACCTATTTCCATATTCATATTTATAATAAACTTTTAAAACCAAAACCCCAAATGCTGTACCCACATAAACAAATGTGTTTTTCTTCTGCATTTCTTTTCTCACAGGTCTTTCTTTAGAGGTGGATAGCATTCTTTCTCATAAGTTCTGCAGATTGTCCTGGATCATTGCATTGCTATTAGTAGCAAAGTCTTTTACTTGTGATCGTCCCACAATTTTTCAGTTTACTATGTTTAATGTTCTCCTGGTTATGCTCTTTTCACTCCACATCAGTTCATGGAGGTCTTTCCAGTTCTTTCTGAAATCATCCTGTTCATCATTCCTTAATAGTATTCCATCACCATCTCATACACACAGCTTGTTCAGCCATTCCCCAATTGAGAGACATCCCTTTAGCTTCCAATTCTTTGTCATCACAAGAAGTACAGTTATAAATATTTTTTGTACAAACAGGTCCTTTCCCATTAAAAAAAAAATCTCTTTGGGATATAGACCTAGAGTAGTGGTATTTGCTGGATCAAAAGGTACGGATTCTTTTATAGCCCTTTGTGCATAATTCCAAATTGCCCTCCGGAATGGTTGAATCAATTCACAACTCTACCAGTAATGCATCAGTGTCCCAATTTTGCCACATTCCCTCTAACATTTATTATTTTCCTTTACTGTCATATTGACCAATCTGATAGGTGTGAGGTGGTACCTCAGAGTTGTTTTAATTTGCATTTCTCTAATAGGAGGGATTTAGAACATTTTTTCATATGATTATTGATAGCTTTGATGTCTTCATCTGAAAACTGCCTATTCATATCCTTTGATCATTTATCAAGTAGAGAATGACTTAGATTCTTATAAATTTGACTTAGTTCTTTACATATTTGAGAAATGAGGCCTTTATGAGAGAAATTTCTTATAAAATTTATTTCCCAGTTTGTTGCTTCCCTTCTAACCTTGGTTGCATTGGTTTTGTTTGTACAAAGTCTTTTAAATTTAATATAATCAAAATTATTTATTTTACTTCTTGTAACATTCTCTTATCTCTTGCTTGGTCATAAATTCTTCCCTTCTCCATAGATCTAACAGGTATACTATTCTACGTTCCTCTAATTTACTTATAATATCACTCCTTATATGTTTAAATCATGTACCCATTTTGATCTTATCTTGGTATATGTTGTGAGATATTAATCTAAGCCTAATTTTTGCCATACTGTTTTCCAATTTTCCCAGCAGTTTTTGTCAATTAGTGAGTTCCTAACCCAAAATCTAAGATCTTTGGGTTTATCAAATACTAGATTGCCGAGGTCATTTACCCCTAGTCTATTCCATTGATCTATTCTTCTATTTCTTAGCCCGTATCATATTGTTTTAATGATTACTGCTTTATAGTACAGTTTAAGATGTGGTACTGCTAGGCCACCATCCTTCACATTTTTTTTAATTAGTTCCCTTGATATTCTTGACCTTTTGTTATTCCAGATAAATTTTGTTATAATTTTTTCTAGTTCTATAAAAGTTTTTTGGTAGTTTGGCAGGTATGGCACTGAATACGTAAATAAATTTAGGTAGGATTGTCATTTTTATTATATTAGCTTGGCCAACCCATGAGCAATTAATGTTCTTCCAATTGTTTAGATCTAATTTTATTTGTGTAAAAAGTATTTTGTAATTGTGTTCATATAATTCTTGTGTTTATCTTGGCAAATAGATTCCCAAATATTGTGTATTGTCTAGAGTGATTTTAAATGGAGTTTCTCTTTCTAACTGTTGCTGCTGAGTTTTGTTGGAAATATAGAGAAATACTGATATCGCAAATTTATTTTGTATCCTGCAACTTTGCTAAAATGATTATTTCAACTAGTTTTTTTAGTTGATGTTCTAGGATTCTCTAAGTATACCATCATATATCATCCTCAAAGAGTGGTAGTTTAGTTTCCTTATTGCCCACTTTAATTCATTCAATTTCTTTTTTCTTCTACAATTGCTAAAATTAGCATTTCTAGTACAATAATAAATAATAGTGGTGATAATGGGCATCCCTACTTCATTCGTGATCTTATTGGGAAGGCTTCTAACTTACCCCCATTACAGATGATACTTGCTAATGGTTTTAACTAACTACTATTTATTATTTTATGGAAAGGCCCTTTTATTTCTTTGTTTTCTAGTGTTTTTTTTTTTAACAGGAATAGGTTTTGTATTTTGTCCAAGACTTTTCTGCATCTATTGAGATAATCACGTGATTTCGGTTCAATTATTGATTCAATCAATTATGCTGATGGTTTTTCTAATCTTAAACCAGCCTTGCATTCCTGATATAAATCCCACCTGGTCATAGTGCTTAATCCTTGTGATATATTGCTATAATCTCTTTATTAGTATTTTATTTAAGATTTTTACATCCATGTTCATTAAGGAAATTGGTTTGTAATTTTCTTTCTCTGTTTTTGACCTTCCATGCTTAGGTATCAGCATCATATTTGTGTCATAAAAAGAATTTAGTGGGACTCTTTTACTTATTTTGCCAAATAGCTTGTATATTATTGGGATTGTTTGTTCTTTAAATGTTTGGTAGAATTCACTTGTGAATCCATCTGGTCCTGGGAATTTTTTCTTGGGGAGTTCATTAATAGCTTGTTCAATTTATTTTTCTGAGATAGGATCATTTAAGTATTCTATTTCTTCTTTTATTAATCTAGGCAATTTATATTTTTGCAATCATTCATCCATTTTACCTAGATTATCAGATTTTTTGCCATATAATTGGGTGAAATAGCTTCACTTTAATTTCTTCATTAAAAGTAAAATCATTCTTTTCATTTTTGATACTGGTAATTTGATTCTCTTATTTCTTTTTTTAATCAGATTACCAATGCTCTATTTTATTTGGTTTTTCATAGAACCAGCTCCTAGCCATATTTATTCAATCTCAATAATTCTTTTACTTTCAATTTTATTAATTTCTCTTGATTTTTTTTTAGAATTTCCAATTTAGTCTTTTTAATTTATCCTTTTTTCTTTTTTTACTTGCATGCCAAATTTGTTGATATGCTTATTCTCTATTGATATAAGCACTCAGGGATATAAATTTTCTCCTTTTACTGTTTTGGCTGTATCTCATAAATTTTGATATGCTCCTCATTGTCATTCTCTTCAATGAAATCAGTGATTGACCCATCAGTTTTGAAGAATTAGATAATTTAGTTTCCAATTAGTTTTAAATTTTCTTCTCCATGAACCCTTATTCATTATATTTTTTATTGCATTATGATCTGAAAAATTTTGCATTTATTATTTCTGCTTTTCTGCATTTGGTTGTAAAGTTTTTATGCCCTAATGCATGGTCAGTCTTTGTATATGTACTATGTGCTGATGAAAAGAAGATGTATTCCTTTTTATCCTATTCAATTTTCTCCAGATATCTATGACTTGTAAAATTTCATTCACTTACCATATTTCTTTCTTATTTGCTTTTTGGATAGATTCATCTAGTTCTGATAGGAGAAGGTTGAGGCTCTCCCCACTAGTATAATTTTACTACCTATTTCCTCCTTTTTCCTTTAGTTTCTCCTTTAAAAATTTGAAAGCTATACCATATATGTGCATATATGGTAAGTATTGATATTTCTTCATTGTCTATACCACTTTTTCTCAAGATGTAATTACCTTCCTTATCTGTTTTAATCAGATCTATTTTTGCTTTAGCTCTGTCTGAGATCATGATTGCTACTCTTGCTTTTTTTGTCTCAGATGAAGCCCAATATATTCTGCTCCAACTTCTTACCTTTACTCTGTGTCTACCCGCATCAAATGTATTTCTTTGCAAACTACATATAGTAGGATTCTGGTTTTTAATCTACTCTGCTATTTGCTTCCATTTTATGGGTGAGTTTATCCCATTTGTATTCACAGTTATGATTACCATCTGTGTATTCTCCTCCATCTTGATTTCCTCTTTTAATCCTTTCCTTTCTCCTTTCACTTCAGTGTCCTTTCACTTCAGTGTTTTGCTTTTAGTCACCCCCCTACTACTCCCTCCCTTATGTTACTCCCCTTCCCACCACCACCTTTCTTATTCCCTTTCCACTTCTTTATAGGGTAAAATAGGATTTTATACCCCAATGAATCTGACTGTTCTTCCCTTTCTGAGCCAATTCCAATGAGAGTAAGATTTAAGTATATTATCTTTTACCACTCTCATCCTTCCCTCCACTATAATAATTTCCCCCCGCCCACACCTCTTTATGTGATATAATTCACCCCATTTTACTTCTCTCTTCCCATTTCTTTTAGTACAATTCTTTTTCAACCGTAGGGTTTTTTTTTACATATCAACCTAAACCGCTTATTCCTACACCCTCTATCTATGTATATGCTGCTCCTAACTACTATGATCATGATAACAATTTTTAAGAGTTGCAGATATCATCTTTCCATATAGGAATATAAACAATTTGACCTTATTGAAACCCTGAACTTTTTTCTCTTTCTTATTTACCTTTTTATGCTTCTCTTGAATTTTGTATTTGGACATCAGATTTTCTCTTTGTCTGGTCTTTTCTTAAGAAATTCCTAGAAATCTTCTATTTTATTAAATAACCATACTTCCTCCTGAAAGAATATAGTAAGTTTTGATGTGTAGGTGATTCTTTGTTGTAAACCCAGTTCCCTTGTATTTTGGAATATCATATTCCATAGCTTCTGGCCATTCAATGTGGAAGCTACCAGATCCTTTGTAATCCAGACTGGAACTCCATGATATTTGAATTGTTTCTTTCTGGATGTTTGCAGTATTTTCTCCTTGGCTTAGGAGCTCTTGAACTTGGTTATTAGGATTCTTTGTAGGTGTCATTTGGGGCTTTATTGTAGGAGGTGATATATGCACTCTTTCAATTTCTATTTTACCCTCTTCAAGAATATCAGGGCAATCAATTTTCTTGGATAAGTTTTTGTAATATAATGTCTAGGCTTGTTGTTGTTGTTGTTGTGACTTTTAGGTAGCCTGAATTCTTAAGTGTAATAATTCTTAAATTGGCTCTCCTGGATCTATTTTCTAGATCAGTTGTTTTTTCAATGAAATATTTCACATTTTCTCCTATTTTTTCATTCTTTTGATTTTGTTTTATTTTCTTCTTGATGTCTCATGAAGTCATTAGCTTCTACTTGCTCTATTCTATTTTTGAAAACTGAACTTCTAAGACTTTTTGATCCTTCTTTTCCATTTGGTCCATTCTACTTTTCGTGGCATTCTTTTCTTCAATGGATTTTTTTTTGCCTCTTTTTCCATTTGACTAATTTTGCATTTTAAGCTATTATTTTCTTTCAGCATTACTTTAATTTATTTTCCCCATTTTTCTTCAACCTGTCATTTGATTTTTGAATTCCTTTTTCCTGTTCTTTTTTGAATCCTGTAATTTTGAGTGGTTTTTAAAGATTGGTTTAGAAGGATTGTTAGCAGTTTAAGCTTTTGCTGCTACTAAACTGCCCTTTTGGCTCTGCCTCTCTCATTCTCTTCTTATCAAGCTATTTTTTTTAAGCCCTTACCTTCCATCTTGGAATCGGTACTGTGTTTTGGTTCCATGACAGAAGAGTGATAAGGGCAAGGCAATGGGAGTTAAGTGACTTGCCCAGGCCCTAGCCACAGCTAGGAAGTATCTGAGGCCAGATTTGAGCCTAGGAACTCTGTTTCCAGGCCTGGCTCTAAATCCACTGAGCTACCCAGCTGCCCCATGCTATTCTTTATAACAAAGAATTTTTTAAAAAGAGAAAAAAAGGTTCTACAAAACCAATACATATATCAACATAGTCTGACAGAGTATGCATACTTCCCTGTCCATAGTCCTTTTTCTACAAATTCATGAGGAAGAATCTTTTTCACCTTTTTAGGGCCAAGCTTTAGCACTATAATTCCATGTGTTCCATTTCATTTGCTGTTCTTTCTATTTATGTTGTTTCAGTCATTGAATATATTGTGTTCTAGATTCTGCCTCTTGCTTTTTGTATTGGCTCTTTGAAAGTTTTTCATACTTCTCTGAATTCCTCATATTTATTATTTCTTAGTGAAGTAATATACTATCATATTTATAGGCATTTTGGTTTATTCTTCGATTGATAGACACCAATCTCTTTCTACTATAAGAAGTATATCCACAATATTATGATTTCCTTGGAGTACTATTTATAGAAGTGGGATTTCTGGGTTAAAGAGTTAGGGACATTTTAGTTAATTTCTTAACATAATTCCAAATGGCTTTCCAGAATGGTTGGACCACTTTGCAGCCAGTATATTTGTATTTCCATAGCCCCATTAGCATTATTTTACTTTGCATTTCTCTCAATGATTTAGTGATTTGGATCAATATTTCACATGATTGTTTTTAGTTTGAAAAATCTCTTCCTCAGTTTAAAAAAGAATATCAGTATGTTGTGGTCTTTTATTTAGCTGCTTGTTCCTCACTGTGTGTTGTTTTTTAACTATCTTGTATTTGGTTCTTATTGAAAGATTAACTCTACTAACATAGGTATTTAACTTTGACTTAGTACTGTTTGCTTTTTAAAAATTAAAGCTAATATCTACTGCAGAAAAATAAAAATAAATTTCCATTTCTGGTAAAAAGAAACTGGGAGGACTGGAACCTTTTTTGAACACCCTATCCCATAATTCTCTTGAAGACATTTTGGTCATTTGTTATGGTCTGAGAGTTTAAAAAAAATAGTTTGGGAAAGGATTAGAGGATGAAAAAGAACCTAAGATCTTTTCTCCAGATATAAAGAAACAAACTTTGAACCCAGAGGAGGAGATATGAAGGCAACAGAGTAGTATTTAAGGCCTGATAGAGATAGGTTCACATGTTCCAGGACCAAAGAACCACTTTACAAAGTCTTTAAAGTTTGGTGCTTTTTTAAAAAAAAAAATCAGGAGCTGAATCTCTGAAAATATGTAGGCAATCACAGGATCATAATCTTTAATGGTACTTATTTTGTGTGAATTTCAAAACTATTCCACCCTAATCAGACCATTCTTTAGAAGATGTGATTTAGCTATTTCCTGATCAGTAACAATGGAGATACTTGGAATAACAGAATCAGTTCTTGGAAACTGTGTTCTCTACCCTATTCAGTTTGACAAGATTTTTAAAGTCTTCATCAAACTCAAGATTTAATTTGTCTGAGGAGATGGCCTTCAACAGACCTGTGCAAAAAAAGGACAGACCTCTGGGCTGTCCTAAGTCAAGCTAGGTCCTCATTGGTACAAATGAGACGCAGAAAGATGATATAAAAACGTCCATATAAAGACGTCACTTCTTGCCTCATGCCTCTTTCCCTGGAGAGACAATTCTGGCTTGCAGCATGCTAAGCGTTCTGACATCTTGGAGTGTTGGGTGGTGAGTTTGCCCTTCAGGTTCAGGCATCTTAGCTAAGCCTCTTTGGAGGTCAAGCTGATTCTTTCCTCCTTCACACTCAAACCCTTACTTTCTAGATCTCCTATCTTCCTGCCCAGTATTAGCCCCTTCTTTCCTCCTTCTTCTTAAAATCTTCTCTACTATATCAATTAAATCACCATAAAATTTGGTAGCTTACTTGGGTATTTTATTATTTGGGATTCACCCTTTACATTTAAAAGCTCATATAGTCCAACCCTTAAGGGTTAATTCATTTATCCAAGGTCCTATAGGTAACTAAAGAGCCAAGTCTGGATTTGAATTCATGGCATCTGATTCCAAACTCACAACTCTTTCCATTGTACCATAATGCTTCTTGTACTTTTACAGTGTATTAAACTGTTGTCATTTGAGAAATAGTTAATTTTTTTAAAAAGCAATTTATGTTGTGTTTTTTTTTTCTTCAGAGCTTGGTGCTAGACAGTAGTTTTTAAAAATTTCCTTGTGACATCCTTTGTTCTTGTGAATTAATGATGATTATTATTGTACTTCCTAATGGGTCTAATGTATTAAAAGGATTAGATTCAGAATTCTTGCCAGAAAGCCCCAGACATAGTTTCTTTCAACAAATTTAGATGTACACATTTGCTGCCCTGATTGGTATGATAACCTTTCCAAACTGATGCATATGTTTGTTTATCATATTCATTTCTACACATATCTCAATGAACCATCCCTTGGAAGAAAATATTAAAACAAAAAGAGCAAATGTTCCAAATCACTAAAAAGAGGCTTACAAATCAAAACAGCTCTAGGATGGGCAGCTAGGTGGCTTAGTAGATTGAGAACTAGACCTAGAGACAGGAGGTCCTAGATTCAAATGTGGCCTCAGACACTTCCTAACTCTGTGACCCTGGGCAAGTTACTTAACCTCCTTTACCTATCTCACAGTATTTATTCTAAAATTAAAGGTAAGGTTTTTAAAAAACAAAAACTCTGAAGTTTTACCTTCCAGTAAATTTTCTTCACACTCAGAAAAATTGGAAAAAATAGGAACACAGAGGAGTTCAATGCTGGCACACTGATGCACTGTTGATAGATTTTTTAATTGGTCCAGGGAATCCAGAAAATTATATGAAATTGCAAAAAGGGAATAAAATGTCCATAGTTTTTGTCCAAGAGACTCTAAAGCAGCGGTTCTCAACCTCTCAATTTGTAGCAATGGGAATACATAATGAATATCAGGTATTTACATTCCAAATCATAACTGTAGCAAAGTTACAGTTTTGAAGTAGCCACCAAAATAATTTTTTGGTTTGGGGTCACTGCAACATGAGGAACTGTATTGCAGGGTCACGGCATTAGAAAGATTGAGAACCACTGCTCTAAAGGAAGTATTGACAGTAAGAAAGTCCCAATATATGCCAAGATATTTATAGTAGCATTTTTTTAAGTAACAAAGAACTAGAAAAAGATTAGATGGCCCTTAGTTGGGAATGGCCAAATAAGTTGTAGTATGTAAATATAATGAAATATTGTTGTGTTGTAAGAATACTGTTGTGTTGAAAGAAATAATGACTGACAAATTTAAAGAAGCATAAGAAGACTTATATGAACTAATACAAAGTTAAAAAGCAGAATCAGAAAAGCAATATACTTAATAACTATACAGTAGTGTGGAGAGAAAGGGCATCTACAAAATAATCCATCTGAATGTTGTAGGACCCCAGGTTCTTATAGATGAGCCTTGCCATTTCTAAAACATGCTGTCTATACTCTGACTACTCTCCTCATCTCCCTCTCACCACAACCTGAATTTTGACCCTGGAATCTTGAGCCTCTCATAATTGAGCTTTCACTTTATTTTGCCCAGAACCAGATTTCCACATCATTTTCTAACCATTTCCCAAACCATAACATTTATATTCTGGCCAATCCCTCATCCACCTCCAACTAGAACCTGGATTCAGCCCTTGATGTAAGGTGCTATTCTTTTCTAGACACCAGAAAGGCAAATTGAGGCATATGGCATATTCCACATCCCTTAGAAATAAGGTGCCTATGGACAGTGTGTGTAGAAGCCAACTCTTTACCCAGTACTCTGAGTAAAATGCCAGTTCCGTCCAATTAGCAGAAGTTCCTCTAGGCAGTGACACTTCATCACTTTCAAATTTAGGATTAATTTGTGCTAATGAGTTAGCATTTTATGGAATCAAATTTTTCATCAGATGTAGTGAGATGAACATTCATAATTAGAGCCCTTGCAGATGATTTATTGCTTTCTCCTCTATATACCATGATTCTTTCCATCTGTGAATCCCCCCTTTCAGATTCTAGTCTGGTCTCACCTTCTGACTTCAGTCACTCCCTCCTTATCATATTCCCTAGATCTGTAGTCACTCTTTTTTTCTATTCATTCCTCATATGTATGTTGGGACTATTTTCTTAGTCTCTTGGTATAGGTTTTTATTTGTGTCTGTTCTCCCATCAGTATGAAATGGTGAGTTCTTTGACTGGAAGGACCATATTTTCTATTTCTTTGATAGTTTCTTATAGTGCTTTCTCTCCAATTTAGAAATCAACTTTTTTTCTCAAAGTTTGTATGGAACTCAGATGATATTTTCCCATAGAAACTATGCTATCTATTGTGGCCTGGAATATAATGCCAATGGTACTTTTTCAGCCACAGCCACTCTCACATTTCTTGGAATAAGTGCATTCAGAGTAGTGACTAGGGGCTTTAGGAACACATGTCTCTTGCACTATATTAATTGACTGTTGGGCACACAAAGCACACCAAATGACCATTCCTCTGCTTTTCCCATTTCTTAATTTGTCCACCAGGTAGGTTATGTTCCTTAACTAATTCCAGTCATACTAGACATTAAATTGGAAACTACATTCAGGGACTTCACTGGATGGTTATGGATAAATTACTTGATTGCTTTTTGACTTGGTTTCCTCTTTCATATGGAGAGTTGAGCTTGTTAGTCAGGGATAGGTGCTTAGAAAAACTCATTTCTGATTTTAAAGCATTGAGGTGGTTTGCAATGTAATCATGTTCCTGGGGAATATAAAACATTCCTTTGTAATCCCAGTAGGATTGGTCTTGGATTATAAACAACACATGTGAGTTATCTGGAATTTTTCACAACTTTTCTTATGAAAGGAAGTTGTAATTCCTGTTTTTTAAAAATTAATTTAAAACCATTTTTTCTATTTTTAAAATTTCATTTAAAAAAGTTTGTTTCAAATTCCTCTTACCCTTCTTCTACCCATTGAAAAGGTAATCAATTTGATATCAAATATACTTGTGAAGTCATGCTCAATATTTTCATATTTGCCATGTTAGAGAAAAAAAAATAGCAAAAAACCCCAAGACAAAACAAAGAAATTAAAAAGAGTATGCTTCAATCTGCACTTAGAATTCACCAGTTCTCTCTTTGGAGTAGATAGCATTTTGGGGTGATTTTTGCTTCTTCCTTGGTCCTAGTTTGTAACAACCATAGGTGGATCCTTCCTTTCTTTAGGCTTCATTATCTACCTCTGTAAAGTGAGAGGTTTGGATTAGATCATCTTTAAGGTCCCCTGCAGCACTACTGTAGTACTTTCCCTTTGTTTTATAGCCTTATGTTTTTCTTGTTTGGGGATTCTGAAAAATAAAGTTGTAGGATCTGCAATAATACATAAATAATAATAGTGATTTCACATATGGAGTACCTAGGACTTGCATATCTTGTTATCTATCATATTTTGAATCTTCTTCCATGATCTTGAATAATAGGAGTAAACAAAGACAAGGTGGGCAGTTTTAGTTTGCTCTTTTACTGAAGAGGTTTTGGCTCATAGCACTACCACCTTTTCTTTGTATCACCAAATTAGAAATCAATTCTGAGACCCTTTAGATAAATTGAACACATTATAGGAAACTGAAGAGAGGCTATTTGGGACCTGGTAAATGCTCTAGACTTTGATCCCAAAGAAGTGTTTTTCTGGACTGAAGACATACCTTGTCCTAGTTTCCTCTTGCAGCTTGCGCTCAGTCAGAATAGAGTTAAAGCTGAACTGAATTGCTGCTTGTGGTTCAGAGATGAGAGGATTGTTTTGATTCTGTTAAGAGCCTTTTTCCTGTCTGACCTTAGCTTAAGTTGAAATGATGGGTGCTAGAAAGACCTTTGGGTCTGCACAGTGGGACATATTCAGGTACTTTGCAGCCCAGTTAAACACTTCCAGTAATTATGGCGGACCCTGTTGAGAGAATTTGTAGTCCTTAAATCCTATTCCTAACTATGGTAGCAAAAGCAGTCAACTGCTTTAGCCTAGAATGACTCCTGGTAACCTATTACATTCTTTTGGCTTTTGTTCCTGATGACATTACATCTCTGTATTCTCTTTGCTCATAAGTGCATATGATGTACATCTTCTTTCCCAGTTCTTTATATTTCATGGAGGTACAAGGCTTTTTTCATATGGCATGCAGTCATCTAAACATTCAAGTTCGTGGTGAGATGATATTCATTAGTGTGCCATAGTAAGGATGGAGCTTCTAATGTGGTTCTTTTGGAGGACTTATATTTTCCATCACATGGCTAGGCTGTAGTTGTGGTTTTAAAAAAAACTACTTCCCAGAAAATAATAATTATGGGTAGATATGATTAACTTATGAGGGTCTCTTTAACATATAAGATATGCTCTGAAATTTTGCCAGGGTAAGGTCATAAAACTGTCTAATGAACACTTGAATTATTGCAATCTCTTGAGAAGGGGTTAATAAGTTCCTGTGTGGGGTAGGGATAGGGTATGGAGGAGGAGGATGTGAATCTCTGGTCTTGACAAGGCAGACAGATAATGCTCAACAGTGAAATTAATAAGTATACTAAAGTTTGGATTCCAAGAGGGAGAAAGGGAATCAAGGACAAGTTGATCTTAAACGGAAAAGACAGAGTTAAAACATCTGGCTCAAGAGTTTACGAACAAAGATAGGAAGGAAATCAAGATAAGCAAAGCTCAAGTTAAGATGGAGGATCAAGTTCATGGCAATTTGGATGGAACATAGAATTCATAAGGGGAATATATAAGCAATAAGCCTGGAAAGGTAAGTTGGTGCCAGATTATTGAGGGCTTAAATGCTAGGCTAATAAGTTTGTATTTTACCCATAGATAATGGGTAGTCACTGAAGATTTTTTGAGCAGAGGAGTAATAGGGTTGTATTTATACCTAAGGAATATTATTTTGGCAGTTGTATAGAGGATAAATTGGAGAAAGGAGAAAAATTAGAGGTGGGAAAACCAATAAAGAAATTATAGTAGTTCAAGTAAGAGGTAATTAGGGCTTAAAATGAAGTGGTAGCCATGTAAATGGGTGAAGAAGGCAGCCTGAGAGCTTGCAGTTTTGCCTTAACTTTAATATATCCTCCTTCACAGTGACCAGAACACGTGCCAAATCAAATTATGATTGGGATAGTCAAGAAAAAAATCTCAGTGAGTCATTTTTCCAGCCCAAGACATCTAGGAAGATAAACAGAATGGTCTGTGGACAGTGGGATTGGGGCTGGCCAGGAGCACAGACTACAGTGAAGTGACAGAAGGCTGTGGGAGCAGCAGAGATCCTGGTACACAAGGATGGTAAATGGCCTGAAGAGCTGGGCAGAAAGAAATCTGAACCTGAACCTGAACCAGCTGAGAGCAGGAACAAGTGTCATCTGAAAACTCTGTTGTTCATTAATTGAGTCATAGTTCCAGAGTGGAGAGCAATGGTTGTGGTCACAAGGGAGCTCCTGTATAAGGAGCAAAGAACAAGTTCCAGAAACAGAACTGTGTAGTTCTGAATCCAAGAGCTGAGGGAGGATTTAGATTTAACCTTTAGTCCCATGTGAAAGCCCCTCAGTGGAATAAACCAGGGGAGGAGATCAAAACCAAAGGGGAGTTCAAGGTAGCTTTGAACCTACAGATCTTTCTAGTGGACTAATAGTGACTGGGACCAATAGCAATCTATAGAATCTCAGCCACACGCAAGGCAAACCCAAACAAGGGCAGAAAGTGGCAGTTCCAGATGGGCAGCGAACAGATCTTACCTATCTCACACCACATTGGAAACTTACAGGTATTCATTTTGAATTGTAAAATCAGAGGAACATAAAAGTCCTCCTCAGAGATGAACAGAGCCTAGCACTAACAAAGTTCAAAGTCAAGAAATAGGCTGGAAAAATGAGCAGATTAAAAAAGAACCTGATCATTAAAAGCTACTGTGGTGACTGGAAAGCCCAACATATAAAGACAGAAGATAGTGACTTGAAAAAGTCTCAAGGAGTAGTGCAGATTAGATACAAACCCAGCAAGAATTTCTAGGAGAGTTAAAGCAAAAGATAGAAAAAGAGAAAAAAAATTAACAATCAAATAAAAGTGGTAGAAGAAAAATTTAGATAAAATGAGGGCTGTGCAAGAAAATTAAGAAAAGAGAATTAACAGCTTGGCAAAAGAGGGCATCAAAAAGTATTGAAGAAAATAACTTCTTAAAAATCAACCTTGAAGAGAAACAGGAAAAAAAATCAGTATTGATGATAAAAGAGGTACACATTCTCACTGAAGAAAATAACTCCTCAAAGATTAGAATTGGCCAAGTAGAACCTTATGGCTACATGAGACATCAAGAAACAAACAGTCAAAAGACTAAAAGAAAAGAAAAGAAAAGAAAATGTGAAATATTTCATAAGGAGAACAATTGACCTGGAAAATAGATAAACAAAATGTAATTTAAGAACATTGGACTCCTTGAAAATCATGAATTAAAAAAATAACCAAGATGTTATATTTCAAGAAATTTAAAGGAAAACTCATATGTTATAGTACCAGAAGGCAAGATAGTAATTAAATGAATCTATTAGTCACCTCCTGAAAAAAAAATTCCCAAATGAAAACTCCTAGGAATATTATAACCAAAATCCAGATTTCCTAGGTTAAAGAATATTGCAAACATCTAGAAAGAAAGCTTTATGAATGGGTAAAAACATTTAGAGATGTAAGATGGTATCAGCAAGTCAAGACAATGAACATGTGCTAATTGACAAGACTTGGCAGCCAATTAAATATTGAGGGAAGAGAGAGAGTAGAGAAACTAATAACCAGAACTTCTTATGGATGATTTTGACTGTATGAACTTAGGTGACTAGCCAGAATGGCAAGGTTGTGGTGTTTTCAACAGAAATAGTTGAAGGAGGAGGTTTCAGAATGAGTTTTATTTCATACATATTGAATCTGGGAAGCCTCATATATAAATATAGATTTGGAAATCATCTGTGAAGAGATAATTTTTCCTGTCACTTTTCCAGAATTTGTTCTCTGTTGATAATGTGATCAGGAAATCATTGAAATATGACATCATACCAGGAATCCAAAGATCTCCATGAAACATTTAGGAAGTTTAGAGACAAAAGAAACTCGAGGCTGATAGAATGACTTTTAGTGAGTGCCAATTGTGCAAGTACCTGTCACTTTCAGGCATATGTAGTTCAACTTCATAAAGTCAGATTTTTATAAAGACTTTTCATTAAAGAAGAGCATTGAGAAGCTAATTATCTGCAGATGGTAGATAAAGATGTTCAGGCACCCTGGCCTGCATAACCTATGTGGACTGATCCCGGCTGAGGATACAAAGACATAAAGAACTTTCAAGCTTTGATTTTCTTCGAGTTGGATTAAATCTTAGGTAGTCACTTGATTTTTCCTCCAAGTCCAAGAGGGTTAGATTAAAAAACAAAAAGCAACAACAAAACTGGATTATGTAGTCAAGGTTGAAGGCCCAAACTCATTCTGAACCTTATTTTGAACCTAGCTTTAGGTTTGAAGGGGGAAAAAAATACCCTGTGAATTATAAAGAAGAGGAGGATGCTCTTTCTTTGTTCTGGTTACTAGGAAGAAACACAGGGCTCCTGGCAGTAGGCTTAGAACTCAGAATGATAGTTCAGACTGAATTATTTCTGCCTAGGATAGAAGTGCTCAGACTGAGTTAGCTCTAGGGTTCTTCCAGTCCACAAGTATTTATTAAGCTTCTATTATGTCCCAGGGATTAAGTGCCAATATAACAGGGAAGACAAAAACAACACTTTCTTTATCTTTTTTAATATTTCTTTTTAACTCTTTTTTAAAAATGTGAATTACAAAATCTCTCCCTCCCACCCACCCTCTTCCTCAACCACTGAGAGAGCAAGCAAAGTGTTATCAATTATACAGTTACATATTTTTATATTTCCTAATAAGAATATAGAAGGGAAGAAAATTATACTTCAAATGTGTACTCAGAGTGCAAGAATTCTCCCTCTGGAGGTGGATAGTGTTTTTTCATTATGAGTTCTTTGTAATTATCTTAGATCATTGTATTGATCAAAGTAGTCAAATCTTTCACTGTTGATCATCATTACAACATTGCTGTTACTTATGCACAATGATCTCCTGGCTCTTCTTACTTCACTTTGCATTGGCTCATTTAAGTCTTGCCATATTTTTTCTGAAACCACCAACACAGAAGGTAAATAAATCTTTACCTTCTGTGTTGGAGTCGATACTGTGTTTTGGCTCCAAGGCAGAAGAGTGGTAAGGGCTAGGCAATGGGGGTCAAGTGACTTGCCCAGGGTCACACAGCTGGGAAGTGTCTGAGGTCAGATTTGAACCTAGGACCTCCCATCTCTAGGCCTGGCTCTCAATCCAACCATGTCATTTTTTATAGCATAGTACTTTGCCATCCTAATCTTATGCTACAGTTTGCTCAACTGTTCCCCAGTTGAGGAGCATCTCCTCAATTTCTAACTCTTTACCATCACAAAAAACTGTTATAAATATTTTTGTAAACATAGGTCCTTTTCCTTTAAAAAAAGTTTTTTTTTTTAATGCAGACCTTTTAGAGGTATTGCCAAATGAAAAGGTATGCAGTTTTATAGGCCTTTGGGCATAGTTCCAAATAGTTCCCCAGTGATTTTAGTAGCTCATAATTCTACCAACAGTTTAATAGTTTACCCATTTTTGCTCAGCTCCTCCAGGATTTGCCATTTCTGATAGGTGATTTAGAGCATTTTTCCTATTGATATTGTTACTCTTATCATTTTCAGTCATGTTTGACTTTCCAGCACCCCATTGGGGGTTATTTTGACAAAGCTGGAGTGGTTTGCCATTTCCTTCTTAGTCATTTTACAGATAAGGAAAATGAGGCAAATAGGGTTCAGTGACTTGTCCAGAGTCACAGCTTGGAAGTATCTGAGGACAGATTTGAATTCATGAAGATCAGTCTTTCTAACTCTAGACCCAATACTTTATCCAGTGTACCACATGGCTGCATGTATACATGTATACATTGAATTCTTCTTCTGGAAAGATTTATATCCTTTGACTATATATTAATTAGGAAATGGTTCTTATTTTTATAAATTTGGCTCAATTCCCTATGTATTTGAGAAACAAGGCCTTTATCAGAGAAACTCGTCTCTGGGCCTGGCTCTATCGACTCAGGCACCCAGCTGTCCCTGGTAACTGGCATCCCTCCCTCCCCACCTCTCTTTTTGTTCCTCCCTCCCTCCCTTCCTCCCTCCCTTCCTCCCTTCCTCCCTTCCTCCCTTCCTCCCTTCCTCCCTTCCTCCCTCCCTTCCTTCCTTCCTTCCTTCCTTCCTTCCTTCCTTCCTTCCTTCCTTCCTTCCTTCCTTCCTTCCTTCCTTCCTTCCTTCCTTCCTTCCTTCCTTCCTTCCTTCCTTCCTTCCTTCCTTCCTTCCTTCCTTCCTTCCTTCCTTCCTTCCTTCCTTCCTTCCTTCCTTCCTTCCTTCCTTCCTTTCTTCCTTCCTTCCTTCCTTTTTTTCCTTCTTCTCATTTTCCTACCTAGTTCTCTACCCCAAAAATAAGAACCAGAACTTCTTATGGGCAATAAGAGTTGCTAGTCAAACTAGCAAAAAGTGCCCTATAATCTCTTTCTGACCGATTATCTGCCCCTTTCATCATCTTTGGGCTCAGATTTCCCCAAACTGTTGCTGTTGTGACCACATCTGAGACCCACTGCTAGTGTTGTTTCTATATGTGTGTGCCAAGCCTCTGCTGCCAACATCTCTGGTTGTCTTAGACTGGAAAAATGCCTCACTTATACCTTTTGTTGTCTCTGCCTCTCCAAAATGATTGGGTCTGTTATTTTGAACATGTTTGGTGGGTAATTTGGGAAGAGTTCAGTTGAGTTGCTGCTTGTCCTCTACCATTTTGGTTCTGCCTGCCAAGGAGCTTGTTTTCCAGATGGAGGAGCTGACATGTAAATAATGAGCTACATCCAAAATATATACAGAATTGGTGAGAAATAATCTTATAGAGGGAAACAGTAGTAGCTGGGAATGGTAGCAATGGTGGAGAGGACAACTGGGAAAGGTCTTCTTTAGAAAATTAGTTTTGAGCTAAGTCATAAAGGGATCCAGAGAAAACTGAGAGGCAAGGGTAAGGGACAAAAATATTCTGGGCCTGGGAGCTACCCAGGCAATACAAAAGGGCATACAGGTAGGAGATTGAATTGATGACATTCTTGAGTGGATTGGAGGGGGCAAATCAATATAAGAAGAGTAGAAAGGTAAGAAGGTTCCCAGTGATGAAGAACTTTAGATGCCAAACAGGAATTCTTATTTGATTCTGGAGGTAACTAGGAACCACTGAAGTTTATGGAAAAGGAGGGTGACATAATACAACCTATACTCTAGAAAAATCACCTTGGCAAGGAATGCAGGATAGGTTGAAATAGTAAGTGTCCTTTTTTTAAGAATATTTTTCCATGCTGACATGATTCATGACCCTCTCCCCCATTTTCTCCTCCCCCCCCCCAAAGCTGAAAAGCAATTCCACTGAGTTATACATGTATCATTGTTCAAAACCTATTTCCGTGTTATTCATATTTGCAATAGAGTGATCTTTTAATATCAAAACCCTAATCACATTCCTATCATACTATGTGGTTAATCATATATTTTTCTAATGCATTTCTGGTTCCACAGTTCTTTCTCTGGATGTGGATAGTATTCTTTCTCCTAAGTTCCTCTGGATTGTCCTGAGTCATCACATTGCTGCTAGTAGAGAAGTCCATGACATTCAGTTGTGCCACAGTGTATACATCTCTCTGTATAAAGTTCTCCTGGTCCTGCTCCTTTCAATCTGCATCAATTCCTGGAGGTTGTTCAAGTTCACATGGAATTCCTCCAGTTCATTTTTAGCACAATAATGGAATAGTAAGTGTCTTGAGGTAGTGAACAGTTAAAAGGCTGTTGCAGTAGAGGGGATGAAAATCTGAACTAGAGTTCTTACTATTTGAATGGTATGAATTTTAGATTTACTCTACCTTTCTTAGTCTTTAGAATTTTAACAGCCAGGAATGTATACACCCCCACTTAAGGATTAAGTGTGGGGGAGGAAGGTCTATGACCCGCATGTGCTGGCAAGTGACAAATCAGAAACAACTGGCTAACCCTCTGTGCCGTTCAAAGCCAAGTTTAAGCCGCCATTGGTACATATAAGACACAAGAAGTGATGTAAAGAACTGCCATTATATTCACATCACTTCCTATGAGAGGGCCCTGGCTGTGGAACCTCAGACTTCTTCCCTTAGATAATCACTTGGTGAGTTATAAGGCTGACTCCCCTTTCCTTGGCTTTTCTGGAGACACCAGCCTCTGGAGAGGCTAATCTATTGGGACTCCCTTTCCCTTGGCTTTCTAGAGTCACTAGCCTCTGGAAAGACACCTCAGCTAAGACCTCTGAACTTCTGCCTGATTCAGACCAGGCCGGGGCAGCTATCCCTTTGTTCGTTCTCTCTCTCTCTCTCTCTCTCTCTCTCTCTCTCTCTCTCTCTCTCTCTCTCTCTCTCTCTCTCTCTCTCTCTCTCTGAGAGATATAGGAAAGAAGTGGAAGTTTAGATGACAAGATTTGTAACTGATTGGTATGTAGAGTAAGTGAAAGCAAGGAGTTGAGGAGGACACCATTGTTACAGGCCTGTGTGACTAGGAGGATGCTGGTACTTTTAACATTAATAGGAAAGTTTAGAAGGGTGAGGGGTGAGGAGGTTAAGGGTTAAGATGTGTTTGGAGAACATGTTCAATTTGAGATGTCTTTGAGACATCTAGTTCAAAATGTTTAAAAGGTCGTTTCTTTTGCTAGAAAGCAAAGGATATGAAAAATCAAGTTGAAATACAGCAGTGAAATCTACCAATAGAAAATGTAGTTTTGTGTATTTCCAAAAGGACAAATTTATCCTCAGTGAAAGCCAAAAAAAGAAAGGATACTCTGGGGCGAAAAATGTTAAAAGGTTGAAGAAATCCTATATTCCTGAGATAATCTGAAACAGAAGAGTCCAACTAATAGGAAATAAAAAGCTCATTTTACAGGGTCCATAGCAATATACAGGAAAAGGAGGTAGGGAGTAGAGAAAGGAAGGATTCAAAATACAGTCTCATTCTGGTACTGAAAACTTGATAAATATCTTTGAAAATCCTTGCTTTTTCACTTTTCATAGTACCAAAGAATTAGAAACCCAATAGATAACTTCCTGATCAGGGCACATAAATTGTGGCCCTGGAATGTCATGGAATATTACTATACTGCAAGAAACAATGAATCAAGAAGCATTTATTATACATTTGCCTGGTTGGGCATTGTGTTAAAACACTTCCTACCCTCAGGTAACTGACTTCCTTTTTTTTTTTAACCCTTACCTTCTGTCTTAGAGTTAAGACTCTTAATTAGTTCCAAGGCAGAGGAGTAGTAAGGGCTAGTCAATAGGGGTTAAGTGACTTTCCCAGGGTCACACAGTTAGGAAATGTCTTGAGTATAGTTTTGAACCCAGGACCTCCCTTCTCTGGGCCTGGCTCTCAATTCACTCAGGAACCCAGTTTCCCCCAGGTAACTGACATCCTTGTAGAAGAGACCACATATTGATGCAAAGTGAATATAAAATAGTTTAGGGAGAGGAGGAAGGCTCTCAGGGCTAGAAAAACCAAGAGAAAGTTGTAGAAGCTCTTTTGCAAGAAGACAGAGTTTCAAGTATGAAGAATCATGGAAGAAAAGCCTGAAACATCTTAAATGAACTGATACAGATTCAAATAAATGATGCACACAATGCCTGCAACATTATAAATGAAAAGAACAAAAGGCAGAAGCTGAATTCTGGGTAATCCCAACCAAACTTGACCAACTTGGAGAAAATCAATCAGCCCTTCTTACTTATGTTCCTCTTGTGTGCCACTTCCCTGGCCACTGAGATACAAATGCAAAAGTAGACCTTTCTGTCAAGGAGCTCTCATCCTCGTATGGAAGCCAGGTAACTCCACAGTGCACAGATCACCTGTACTATGTCAGGAGGACCTGATTTTAAATTCAGCCTCTGACACTTATCTGTGTCCCTGGGTAAGGTACTTTACCCTGTTCTACTCACCTCTAAAATGGGGATAATTAGGACTTCCGGGTAAACATGGTAGCAGTGTAGACCCAGGACTATCTCTCCTCACCATCTACCAATATAGACCACCTCTAAAGGACAAAAAAACCAAATTCCTATGAATGAATGGAGGGACTCTACAGTAGCGTACAACATTGAAGGTATGTGGGATTTGGGCATTTCCACAGTATAAGGGGGTGAAATAGCTTCGACTAAAACACAAGCTGATCAACCTTCCCCCACCCCACCTACGAAGCCAGTGCGCTAGAATCAGTGAGTGAGTGAGGGGCACCTTTAGAGCAAGTGAGGGGCACCTCTGGGTCCTTGGAAGCTGACTAAAACCACCAAAGACCTACCCCTGAGAGCAGCCAAACCTGAGACCCCAGCAGACTAAAGAGCACAGAGCTTGGGTGCCTGTTTGATGATAGCACAAAGAAGGGTAGTAAACAGTAGAAACTGCAGAGACTTGAGAAGTGGCCTCAGGCAAAACTATGCTCCTTAGCTCCATACACAGAGAGCCTGCCCTCCTCACTCAGACTTCTGACTGGAAAGGGAAGGAAAAGCCACCATAGTGATGGGAAACAATGCCTAGGAAAAGCAACTTCTCAGCATGAAGAAAAACAAGAAGGCATTGACCCTGCTTAGCAGGGGAGGACATATAAATAAATGCACCCAAGCTTTCCCCCCCCAAAAAAATTGGAAATTGGCCACAAGCTCTTGAAGAATTTAAATAAGAGCTTCTCAGAAAGATGGAAGGATTTTGGCAAGAAAAGTGGTAAATGGTTCAAAAAGAAAACAGTTTAAAGGACAGGAACTCCCAATTGGAGAAACAGCTGGAAGCCACGGAAAGCAGGATAGACCAAACCAAAAAGGGAAATCAAAAGATTATAGCGGAAAACCATTCCTTAAAGACCAGAATTAGGCAATTGGAAGCCAATAAATCAAAGTCAAAAGACTGACAAAATAGAAGAAAACATAAAACACCTCCCTCACAAGATGATAGATCAGGAAAACTGGTCTCAAAGAAACAATTTTAGAATCATAGGCCTACCTGAAAACCTGGAAACAAACAGAAACCTGGACACCATACTACAAGAAATTATCCAAGAAAACTGCCCTGAGGTTTCTGCAACAAGAGGACAAAATAGACATTGAAAGAGTCCATAGATCACCCGCTACACTAAATCCTCAAAAGACAACCCCCAGGAATGTAATTACAGAATTCAAAAGCTTCCAAGTTAAGGGGAAATTTTACAAGAAACCAAAAAGTGACAATTCAGATATCAAGGAGTACCAATCAGGATTACACAAGATATGGCAACTTCCACACTAAAGGACCACAAGCCTTGGTATATAATATTTAGAAAGGCAAGAAAATTGGGTCTTTGACCAAGGATCACCTACCCATCAACACTGACTATATACTTCCAGGGTGGGAAATATGAGCATTCAACAAAATGGAAGATTCCCAAGTATTTGTAAAGAAAAGACCAGAACTAAGTGGAAAGTTTGCTATCCAAACACAAAAATCAAGAGAAACATGAAAAGGTAAATAAGAAAGATAGGGAAAAGGGGAAAAAATTATTTTAATTTACAATTTCTTCTTTAAGGGCTTCAATAAGATCAAATTGTTTATATTAATATATGGAAAATGTTATTTGTAATTCTCAAAATTATATTCACTATTATAGTAATCAGAAGCATCATTCACAGGTAGAGATTGAGGTAATAAGTGGTATAAGATGATATGCAAAAAAAGAAAAAGGGAGGGGGGAATAGAAGATGGCACCAAGAGAAACTTGAAGGAATAAGATAAATAGGATATCACACAAAGAGGCACATGGGAAGGGGAGGGGAAGAATACTATTATAAGAAGGAGAGGAAGAGAGTGCTAATTGGTAATACTTTACTCTCAGTGAAATCAGTTCTGAGAGGTAAGAGCATCTAGATCTAGTGGGATATTGAATTCTATCTTACCCTACGGGGAAAGTGAGAAGAGATAAACTAAGGTGGGGAGTGCTACAAAAATGGAGGGGGAAAGAAGGGGTAGGGACCCCTAACAGACCCTAAAAAAATAAGGGAACAAAAAGGGAGAGGGCAGAAAGGGGGAAGCATAATATGGGTGGGGATTAGGGGGACTGATTAAAAGCAAACCACTGGTTTAAAAGGATATAGTGAAGAAGAAAGGGCCAAACTAGGAGAGGATATCAAAATGTTGGGGAATACACAACTGACAATTATAACTTTGAACATGAATGGAATAAACTCACCTATAAAACGAAAGCAAATAGTAGAGTGGATTAGAAACCAAAATCCTACCATTTATTGTGTACAAGAAACACACATGAGGTGGGTAGACACTCACAGGGTTAGAATTAAAGGTTGGAATAAAATCTATTGGGTCTCAACTGAGAAAAAGAAGGCAGGAGTTGCAATCGTGATATCTGAAAAAGCCAAAGTAAAAATAGATCTGATTAAAAGAGATAGAGAATGTAATTACATTCTGATAAAAGGTAGTATAGACAACAAGGAAATATCAGTACTCAACATGTATGCACCAAATGGTATAGCATCTAAATTTCAATTTTTTAAAAAATTTTATTGAATTAAATGATTTAGAATATTTTTCCATGGTTACAAGACTAATGTTCTTTACCTCCCCTCACCCCACCTCCTTCCCATATCTGATGCACAAATCCACTGGGTTTAACATGTGTCACTGATCAAGTCCCATTTCCATATTATTGATATTTGTACTAGGGTGATCATTTAGAGTCTATATCCCCAATCATATCCCCACCAACCAATGTGATCAAGCAGTTGTTTTTCTTCTGTGTTTCTGCTCCCACAGTTCTTTCTCTGGATGTGGATAGTGTTCTTTCTCATAATAAGTCCTTCCGAATTGTTCTCAATCATAGCATTTCTGCTATTAGAGAAGTCCATTACATTTGATTGTGCCACACTGTATCAGTCTCTGGGTACAATGTTCTCCTGGTTCTGCTCCTTTTACTCTGCATCAATTCCTGGAGGTCATTCCAGTCCACGTGGATTTCTTCCAGTTCATCATTCCTTTGAGCACAATAGTATTCCATTCTCATCAGATACCACAATTTGTTCAGCCATTCCCCAATTGGAGGACATCCCCACATTTTCCAGTATTTTTGCCATGACAAAGAGCACAGCTATGAATATTCTTGTACAAGTCTTCTCCAATATTATCTCTTTGGGGGTACAAATCCAGCAGTGCTATGGCTGGATCAAAGGTCAGGCAGTCTTTTAGTGCCCATTGGGCATAGTTCCAAATTTCCTTCCAGAATGGTTGAATCAGTTCACAACTCCACCAGCAATGCATTAATGTCCCAATTTTGCCACATCCCCTCCAACATTCATTACTCTCCTTTGCTGTCATGTTAGCCAATCTGCTGGGTGTGAGGTGATACCTCAGAGTTGTTTGGATTTGCATTTCTCTGATTATAAGAGATTTAGAACATTTTTTCATGTGCTTATTAATAGTTTTGATTTCTTTATCTGAAAATTGCCTTTTCATATTCCTTGCCCATTTATTGATTGGGGAATGGCTGGATTTTTTGTATAATTGATTTAGTTCCTTATACATTTGAGTGATTAGACCTTTGTCAGAGGTTTTTGTTCTAAAGATTGTTTCCCGATTTGTTAGTTCCCTTCTAATTTTGTTTGAATTGGTTTTGTTTGTACAAAAACCTTTTAATTTAATGTAATCAAAATTATTTATTTTACATTTTTGTAGTTTTTTCAATTCTTGCTTGGTCTTAAAATCTTTCCTTTCCCAAAGATCTGACAAGTATACTATTATGTGTTATTATGTGTTCACATAGTTTACTCATTGTTTCCTTCTTTGTGTTCAGGTCATTTACCTATTCAGAGGTGTAGAGTATGAGGTGTTGATCTAAACCTAATCTCTCTCATACTGTTTTCCAATTTTCCCAGCAGTTTTTATCAAACCTGGGATCTCTGGGTTTATCATAGACTGTCTTACTGAGGTCACTTACCCCAAGTCTATTCCACTGATCCTCCCTTCTGTCTCTTAGTCCATACCATATGGTTTTGATGATCATTGCTTTATAGTACAGTTTAAGATCTGGTACTGCTAGGTCCCCTTCCCTCTTGGGGAAATGAAGAAAATGACAATGATGAGATGTCCTTACAAAGTCTATGGGATGCAATCAAAGCAGTACTTAGGGGGAAATTTATATCCTTGAGTTCATATATTATCAAATTAGGGAGGGCAGAGATCAATGAATTGGACATGCAAATCAAAAAACTTGAAAATGACCTAATTAAAAACCCCCAGTTGAAAACTAAATTAGAGATCCTAAAAATTAAAGGAGAAATTAATAATATTGAAAGTGAAAGAACCATTTAATTAATAAATAAGAGTAGAAGCTGGTATTTTGAAAAAAATAAAATAGACAAAGTACTAGTCAATTTCATTTAAAAAAGGAAAGAAGAAAACCAAATCAACAGTTTCAAAGATGAAAAAGGGAGACCTCACCTCTAATTAATAGGAAATTAAGGCAATCATTAAAAACTATTTTGCCCAATTATATGGCAACAAATATTGCAATCTAGGTGATATGGATGAATATTTACAAAAATATAAATTGTCTAGATTAACAGAAGAAGAAATAGAATACTTAAATAATCCCATGCCAGAAAAAGAAATTGAACAAGCCATCAAAGAACTCCCTAAGAAAAAATCTCCAGGGCCTGATGGATTCACCAGTGAATTCTATCAAACATTCAAAGAACAGCTAATCATAATAATATACAAACTATTTGACATAATAAGCAAAGAAGGAGTTCTACCAAATTCCTTTTATGACACAAATATAGTACTGATTCCAAAGACAGGAAGGTCAAAAACAGAACAATAATACTATAGACCAATCTCCTTAATGAACATAGATGCAAAAATCTTAAATAGAATACTAGCAAAAAGACTCCAGGAATTGATCACAAGGGTTATTCATTATGATCAGGTGGGATTTATACCAGGAATGCAAGGATGGTTCAAAATTAGGAAAATCATCCACATAATTGACCATATCAACAAGCAAAGAACAAAAATCACATGATTATCTCAATAGATGCAGAAAAAGCCTTTGACAAAATAAACTCATTTTTATTGAAAACACTAGAAAGTTTAGAAATAGAAGGGCCTTTCCTAAAAATAATAAACAGTATGTATCTAAAACCATCAGCAAGCATCATCTGCAATGGGGATAAATTAGAAGCATTCCCAATAAGATCAGGAATGGAACAAGGATGCCCATTATCACCTCTATTATTTAACATTGTACTAAAAACACTAGCTGTAGCAATTGGAGAAGAGAAAGAAATTAAAGTTATTAAAATAGGCAATGAGGAGACCAAACTATCACTCTTTGAGGATGATATGATGGTCTACTTAAAGAATCCTAGAGAATTAACTAAAAAGCTATTGGAAATAATCAACAACTTTAGCAAAGTTGCAGGATACATAATAAACCCACATAAGTCATCAGTATTTCAATATAATAATATATAATATATAACACACCTCAGCAGCAAGAACTAGAGAAATTCCATTTAAAATCACCCTAGACAATATAAAATACTTAGGAATCTATCTGCCAAGACAAACATAGGAACTATATACACACAATTACAAAACACTTTCCACACAATTAAAACTAGATCTAAATAATTGGAAAGAGCTAAAAGGAATAATAAAGTGGAGGAATTTCATGGAGACTGGAACAACCTTCAGGAAGTGATGCAGAGCGAAAGGAGCAGAACCAGGAAAACATTGTACACAGAGACTGATACACTGTGGTACAATCGAAGGTAATGGGCTTCTCCATTAGTGTCAATGCAGTGTCCCTGAACAATCTGCAGGGATCTAAAAAACACTATCCACAAGCGGAGGATAAACTGTGGGAGTAAAAACACCGATGAAAAGCAACTGCTTGACTACAGGGGTGGAGGGGATATGACTGAGGAGAGACTCTAAATGAACACTCTAATGCAAATACCAACAACAGGGAAATGGGTTCAAATCAAGAACACATGTGATACCCAGTGGAATCGTGCATCGGCTATGGGGGGGGGGGGGGAGGAGAAAAGAAAATGATCTTTGTGTTTGGAAATGACCAAATAAAATAGTGTTAAAAAAGAAAAGAAAAGAAAAAAGAAAAGAAAAAATAATTGGAAAGACATTAATTGCTAATGGGTTGGACAAGCTAACATAATAAAAATGACAATCCTACCCAAACTTATGTATTTATTTAGTTCCATACACATTGAACTACCAAGAAACTTTTTTTACTGAATTAGGAAAATCCATAACAAAGTTCATTTGGAAGAACAAAAGATCAATGATATCCAGGGAAATAATGAAAAAAAAATGTGAAGGAAGGTGGCAAGATCTCAAATTATACTATAAAGCAGTGCTCATCAAAACAATATAGTATGGGCTAAGAGACAGAAGGGAGGATCAGTGGAATAGACTTGGGGTAAGTGAACTCAGCAAGACAATCTATGATAAACCCAAAGATCCCAGCTTTTGGGACAAAAACCCACTATTTGACAAAAACTGCTACGAAAACTGGAAGACAATATGGGAGAAATTGGGTTTGGATCAACATATCACACCCTACACCAATATAAATTCAGAATGGGTGAATGACTTGAATATAAAGAAGGAAACTATAAGTAAATTAGGTGAACACAGAATAGTATACTTGTCAGATCTTTGGGAAAGGAAATATTTTAAGACCAAGCAAGAGTTGAAAAAAACTATAAAATGTAAAATAAATAATTTTGATTGCATTAAATTAAAAAGCTTTTGTTCAAACAAAACCAATGCAACCAAAATAAGGGAGTCAGCAAATTGGAAAAAAATGTTCATAACAAATACCTCTGATAAAGGTCTAATTACTTAAATTTATAAAGAGCTAAATCAACTGTACAAAAAAATCCAGCCATTCCCCAATTGATAAATGGGCAAGGGATATGAATAGGCAATTTTCAGATAAAGCAATCAAAACTATTAATAAGCACATGAAAAAATGTTCTAAATCTCTTATAATCAGAGAAATGCAAATCCAAACAACTCTGAGGTATCACCTCACACCGAGCAGATTGGCTAACATGATTGCAAAGGAAAGTAATGAATGCTGGAGGGGATGTGGCAAAGTCGGGACATTAATGCATTGCTGGTGGAGTTGTGAATTGATCCAACCAATCTTGAGGGCAATTTGGAACTATGTCCAAAGGGTGCTAAAAATCTTTCTGCCCTTTGATCCAGTCATACCACTACCGGGTTTATACCCCAAAAAGATAAGGAGGAAAAACACTTGTAAAAGAATATTCATAGCTGTGCTCTTTGTAGTGGTAAAAAATTGGGTAATGAGGGGAATGCCCTCCAACTGGGGAATGGCTGAACAAATTGTGGTATATGTTGGTGATGAAATACTATTGTGCTCAAAGGAATAATGAACTGGAGGAATTCCATGTGAACTGGAACGACCTCCAGAAACTGATGCAGAGTGAAAGGAGCAGAACCAGGAGAACATTGTACCCAGAGACTGATAAACTGTGTTACAAATCAAATATAATGGATTTCTCTACTAGCAGATATGCAATGATCGAGAACAATTAGGAGGGACTTATTATGAGAAGGAACACTATCCACATCCAGAGAAAGAACTGTGGGAGCAGAAACACAGAAGAAAAACAACTGCTTGATCACATTGGTTGGTGGGGATATAATTGGGGATGTAGACTCTAAACCGTCACCCTAATGCAAATATCAATAATATGGAAATGGGACTTGATCAGTGACACATGTTAAACCCAGTGGAGTTGTGCATCAGATATAGGAAGGGAGTGGGGTGAGGGGAGGGAAAGAACATTAGTCTTGTAACCATGGAAAAATATTCCAAATCATTTAATTCAATAAAAAAATTTTTAAATAGAAATTTGGATGCTATGCCATTTGGTGCATATATGTCGAGTACTGATATTTCCTCATTGTCTATACTGCTTTTTATCAGAATGTAATTACATTCCTTATCTCTTTTAACTAGATTTATTTTTATTTTTGCTTTGTCAGATACCATGATTGCGACTCCTGCCTTCTTTTTATCAGTTGAAGCCCAATAGATTTGGCTCCATCCTCTTACTTTCACCCTATGCATATTTATCTTCCTCATGTGTTTCTTGCAAACAGCATGTGGTAGGGTTTTGGATTCTAATCCACTCTGCTATTCGCTTGCGTTTTATGGGTGAGTTCATTCCATTCACATTCAAGGTTATGATTACTAGCTGTGTAGAACTGTGGGAGCAGAAACACAGAAGTAAAACAACTGCTTGATCACATGGGTCAATGGGGATATAGATTCTAAGTGATCACCCTAGTGCAAACATTAAGAATATGGAAATAGATTTTGATCAAAGACACATATAAAACCCAGTGAAATGGTGCATCTGCTATAGAAGAGGGTGGGAGGAAAGTGAGGGAAATAACATGACTCTTGTAACCAAGGAAAAGTGTTCTAAATTGACTAAATCAAAATTTTAAAAATTAAAAAAAATTTTTTTAATGGGGATAATTAATAGTACCTATCTTCCAGGGTTGTTGTGAGGATTAAATGAGATAATAATTGTAAAGCACTCTGCACAGTGCCAGGCACATAGTAAGCATAATATAAATGTTAGATAACAGTATTATTCTATCAGCAGAGACAGTATGCCCATATTAAAAAAGCACCTGCAAAATATAGGGTTAGGGACTGAACATATAATTTCATTAGCATAGGAAATGATTTTTACTCTCTTAGGGCCTCCTCCCAATTCTTCTGAATTTTTCCTATCAGAATTTCAGAGATGAAAGCGTCTCAGGGGTTATCTAGCCCAGCTCATAATTGTACCATAATTTCCCTCTATGATATCCTAGACAAGAAGTAGTCATCACACTCTGCTGATCTTGTAGGAACTCAACATCTCACAAGATGCAGCTGGTCCCTCTGGTATTGCTATCAGGGGGTTTGCCTCTTTGCAACTAATATCCATTACTCTTGGTTCTGTCTTCTATAGCCAAATAAAAAAACAGATTTTCCAGCCATCAAATAGTTGAAGCCTTATTTGCATGTGCCACTTTCACCCCTACTAGTCTACTCCTTCCCTCTCTTTAAAAAGAACTGTACTGTATTTTAGCATTCGTTTTAAAAAATTCTTAGTTCTAAATTATTGTCCTTCCAGCCCCTCTCCCATCCACTGAGAAGTCAAACAATGTGATATTAATTATACATGAGAAGTAATACAAAACATATTTCCTTACTAGCCATGTTGCAAAAAGAAAGAAAGAAAGAAAAAGTAAGTGAAAAAAAGTATATAACAGTATATACTCAGAGTTTATCAGTTCTCTGTAGGTTTACAAAATTTTTCATCTTGAATCCTTTGGAAATTGTCTTGTATTGTTGTATTGATTAAAGGACCTAAGTCTTTCTGTTTTTAAATTAGATTAATTAATTTATTTAAATTATTTTATTTTATTTTTCCAATTACATGTAAAAATAGTTTTCAAGATTTTTAAAAAGAATTTTGAGTCTTTAAATTTCTTCCCCCTGTGCTGAGATGGTAAACAATCTGATACCGATTTTACATGTACATCATGTAAAACATTTTTCCAAATTAATCTTTTTGTAGAAGGAAATGTGAACAATGAAAAATTAAAATTAACAATCCATGTAATCAAAATTAATTGATTTTACTTCCTGTAATCCTCTCTCTCTTGTTGGATTATAAAGGTTTTCCTACAGATCTACCAATCTGACATAAAAATTTCAGTTTTCTTCCAATTTGCCTTTTTTAATATTTAATTTTTATTTTTCTCAGTTACATGTAAACAAAATTTTAATGTCTTTTCAACTGTTGAATTCCAAATTCACTCTTTCCTCCCCGTACCTTAAGAAGCCACACAATTTAATTTCTTTTTTTTTTTCAACTGTAAAACGAGGGTTAACCTCTGAGGTCTCTTCCACTTCTTTTTTTTTCTTTTTAATCTCTTCATTTCCTTTTTAAATTTTCGTTTATTTATTCATTTTTGAATTAGTTTATATAGTCTATTTAGAACATTTTTCCTTGGTTACAAGAATCCCATTATTTCCCTCCCTCTTCTCCCCCTCACCTTCCCGCAGCTATTGCACAATTTCATTGGATATTACATGTGTCCTTGATCAGAACCCATTTCCGTGTTGTTGGTGATTGCATTAGGATGTTCATTTAGAGTCTACATCCCCAGCTATATCCCCTTGATCCATGTATTCAAGAAGTTGTTTTTCCTCTGTGTTTCTCCTCCCACAGACTGCCCTCTGAATGTGGATAATGTTTTTTCTTGTAGATTCCTCCAAGTTGTTCAGGATCACTACATTGCCACTAATGGAGAATTCCATTACGTTTGATTGTGCCACAGCGTACAATCTCTGTGTACAATGTTCTCCTGGTTCTGCTCCTTTTGCTCTGCATCAACTTCTGGAGGTCATTCCAGTTCCCATGGAATTCCTCCACTTTATTATTCCTTTGAGCACAATCACACAATTTAATTTCTAAACTATACTTGTGCAGTGATGCAAAACATATCTTCATTTTAGTCATGTTGCAAAAAGAAAACTCAGGACATAAAAAAAATGGTAAAGTGAAAAAGTATGTTTTAATTTGTATGCAGATGCCATTATTTCTTTTTCTGAAAGTGGATGGCATATTTTTTTATCATAAGTCCTTTGAAATTATTTTGGATCTCTATTGCTAAGAAAAATTAAATTATTCATAGTTGATTATCATACAGAATTGCTATTTCTTTGTACAAGGTTCTTCTGGTTCTATGCATTTCACTTTTTATCACTTCATTTAGTCTTTTCAGGTTTTTCATCTTGCTCATCATTTCTTATGGCACAATAGTATTCCATCATGGTCATATACCACAACTTGTCTTGCTATTTCTTAATTGATGAGCATCCCTTCAATTTCCAATTCTTTGTCTACACACACACACACACACACACACACACACACACAACACAACCCTGCTATAAATATTTTTGTGTATTTTCCTTTTTCTTTGATCTTTTAGGGATGCAGACCTAGTAGCAATTTTGCTGGGTCAAAAGAGATACATAGTCTTATATAACCTTTTGGACATAGTTCAAAATTGCTCTCCAGAATAATTGTGTCAGTTTGCAATTCTACCAAAAGTGCATTAATATCCCAAATTTCTCCACATGCATTCCAACATTTGTCATTTTCCTTTTATCCAAACTGATAGATGTGAAGTGATATCTCAGAATTGTTTTAAATTGCATTTCTCAGTAGTGATTTAGAGCATTTTATATGACTTTTTAATTTATGACATTTATTTCAATGGAATTTTTTTAAAGCTTAAAATTGTATTTAAAAACTTTTTTTTTAATCAGCCAGGTTTTGTGGTACTTCAGTCCCACTTGCCCTCTTTTCATACAAAGTTGATTAGGGATCATCTCCATTCTTCTGTTTACTTTTTACTTACCATCAAGATTTCTATCAAAAATGAGCCAGGGGAGAAAGTGGAGAAACTGCTATCTCAGATATAGAGAACCATAGTTTTTTTTTTCAGACTTAGATATGGAAGATTCTACCATCCTATGGAAACTAAATATTTTTATATCAAATTGTAATTGCAATAAATTTTGCTAAATGATTAAGTCCAAATTTGTTCTCAATTAAGTCAAATCCACTAAACTGATGATTCCTCGGTACTAGTCTAGTCCCTTTCCTCCTCTAGCCAAAAGGACTCCTGGAAGTGCCAAAAACAAAACCAGTACCATGAGTTGGGGAAGCTCCTCTGCTTCTCCAGTGTTATGTGGAGAGGTACCTCAGGGATCTGGAAGGGTGATGTGATCTTTATCCATCTCTATTTCAACTTCTTCAAAAAATTGCTTCTTACTCTTAGGGTAACCCTCTAGGATTGCATCAAACGGTTCAGTTGCCATCCTCTTCCGCTTCCTCTATTCTCTGTGGTATTTCTACCTCTCCTGATACACCTTTTCTTTTTCTTTTGGAGTCACATGTTTGGTAGCTACTTTGATTTTACTCAGCATTTCTGTGTAACTGGCACATCCTTTTTTTAACTCTTCAATTTCCTTACGGATTTCTGGTGTAGTCAGGGAGCTAGTTAGTTCTTCAGCTCAACTTCCATGGACAGTTTGGACTTTGGAAGTGAGAGACAGAATTTTATCATCAAGGCCTTTTGAGATCTGTGTCACTCAGGGTATCAAATGCATCCTGGTCGGCAAAATAGATTTTCTGCTTGCCGTACACCTTCTCAATTTTGCGCTGCTGTGCCAGCTGCTCCAGGCCCTTCACCATGGCTGCTTTGCCGAACTCATGATCCTGTTGCAGGTTCCCAAACATATCTTGGGCACTGTAGGGTTGATTCTGCTCCTGCAGATAACTCAGGACAACCGCAGGGGCTGCAGCCAGCTCCGCATGGTTTTTACCTTTCATATATATGACTTTAGATAGCTCTGATTTCTTCTTTTGTTCATATCCTTTGACAATCATTTGGGGAATGACTTATATTCTTATAAATTTGACTAAATTTTATCTTTGAGAAATGATTTATCAAAGAAACTTGCTGAAAAAAATTGTTCCCATTTTCTTATTTCTCTTCTGATCTTCACAGCTTTGGTTTTGTTTGTGCAAAATTTTTTTGATTTAATGTAATCAAAAGTATCCTTTTTACATCCTTTCTGTCTCTTATTAATCATAAGTTCTCCCCTTATCCATAAATCTGACAGGCAAAATATTCATGCTCCTTTAATTTGCTTATATCACCCTTTACTTCTAAATCATTTTGACCTTATGGTGTGTATATGGTGTGAGATACTGGTCTAGTTTCTGCCAAATTGCTTTCCAATTTTTGTCAAATAGTGAGTTTCTGTCCCCAAAACTTGGATCCTTGTGTTGATAAAATACTAGATTACTATGATCATTTGGTATTGTATATTGTGTGCCTAATCTGTTCTACTAAACAACCATTTTAATTCTAGCCATTGCTAGGTTGATCACCACTTTGCAAAGTAGTTTGAAGTTTGGTACAGTTAAGCTATCTTTCACATTTTTTCCCTATTGATTCCCTTGATATTCTTTACCTTTTGTTCTTCCTTTTTCCCCCTATTCTTTCTAGCTCTATCTATTTTTATATTTGATCGGGATGGTGCCGAATAAATACGTTAATTTGGATAGGATTATTTTTATTGTTTTAGTTTAGCCTATTCATAAGTAATTATTATTTTTCCAGTTGTTTAAAACTATATTTATGTCAAAAGTGTTTTGTAATTGTGTTCATGTCGTTCCTGGGTTTGTAGTTACTTATAAATGGTGTTTTTCTCATTCTCTTGCTGCTGGACTTTGTTGTTAATATTTAGAAATGTTGATGTTATGTGGGTTTTTATCCTTCAACTTTGTTAAAATTATTTCATCTAGTTTTATGGTTGTTTCTCTAGAGTTCTCTAAATATACTATCATTATTTCATCATACCCTGTTTTTAATTCCTTCAGTTTCTTTTTTTCTCGTTTTATTGCTATAGCTAGCATTTCTAGCACAATACTGAATAGTAGTGGTGATGATAGATATCCTTGCTTTATCCCTGGTCTTATTAGAAAAGCTTCTAGGGGGCAGCTGGGTAGCTCAGTGGATTAAGAGCCAGTCCTAGAGACGGGAGGTCCTAGGTTCAAATCTGGCCTTAGCCACTTCCTAGCTGTGTGACCCTGGGCAAGTCACTTGACCCCCATTGCCTAACCCTTACCACTCTTCTGCCTTGGAGCCAATACACAGTATTGACTCCAAGACAGAAGGTAAGGGTTTTATTTAAAAAAAATAAATAAACCTTCTAGCTCATCTTCATTACAAATAATACTCTTGGTTTTAGATTAATACTACTTATTTTAAGAAAGGCTCCATTTATTCTTATGTTTTCTAGTGTTTTAAATAGGAATATATTGCATTTTATCAAAATATCTTTTCTACATCTTATTGAGATAAGCATATAATTTTTATTATTTTTGTTATTGATACAAATAGTTATACTAAAAGTTTTTCAAACATTGAACCAGCTCTGCATTCCTGGTAAATTCCACCTGGCCATAATGTACAACTTTTGTGATATATTTCTGTAATCTTGCTAGCTTTTTATTTAAAATTTCCACATCAATATTGTTTAGAGAAATTGGCCTATAGTTTTCTTTCTCTGTTTTTGTTCTTCCTGGTTTGAGTGTCAAGACTGTATTTGTGTCATAGAAGAATTTAGTTGAACTCCTTCTTTACTATTTTTTCAAATAAGTGATTTAATTGGAATTAATTGTTCTTTAAATGCTTGGCAGAATTCACTTGTAAATCCATCTGGTCTTGGGGATTTTTTCTTGGGGAGCTAATTTGTTGCTTGCTCAATTTCTTTTCCTAAAATAGGATTATTTAAGTATTCAATTTCCTCTTTTATTATGAGCAATTTATATTTTTGTAAATATTTATTCACTTCACTTAGCAAATAATTGGGCAAAATAGCTCAATTGTTCTAATTTTGTCTTCATTGATGGGGCATTCACCTTTTTTATATTGGTAATTTCGTTTTTTCTTTTTTAAATCAAATTAACCAATGATTTATCTTATTTTATTATTTTTTCCCATAAAACCATCTCCTGGTTTTATTTGTTAGTTCAATGGTTTTACTTTTAAAAAATCTTCCCTATTTTTCAGGATTTCTATTTTGATGTTTAATTGGGGATTAAAATTTTCCCCTGAGTTTTTTATTGTTGAATTCCCAATTCATTTTTTTTAATTGATAGGGGCATTTTGAAATATAAAATTTCCCATATGTACTCTTTTGGTCATATCTCATTGGATTATTTACCTTGCAATTAATTTTTTGTCTATACTTCCAAAGCTTTTTATTGTAATATCAAGGGGAACTTATTCACATTATTGAGTGTATTTTTTTATTGTGTTATGGTCTAAAAAGGGTACATTTAATGTTTCAGCTTTTCTTTATTTGTTTTTAAGGTTTTTAATCCTCTAATACGTGGTCAGTTACTGTGAAGATGCCACATAGAACTGAGCAAAGATATACTATACTATTCCTATTCATTTTTCTCCAAAGGTCTATAGTATCTAACTTTTCTAAAATCCTATTAATTTCCTTAACTATTTTATGGTTAGACTATTCTAGTACTGAGATCTACTTAGTATAGTTTTACCTTCTATAACTCATTTAACTTTTCCTTTAAGTATTTAGATGCTAAGACGTTTTGGTGCATATATATTTAGTATTACTATTACTTCATGGTACCTTTTAGCAAAATATTATGATCCTACTTTTTTTTTCTTCAGCTGAAACAATAGATTTTGTTCTAGCCTCTTGTTTTAATTCTATCTGTATCTTTCTGTTCCAAGTGTGTTTCTTATAAAAAATTTATTGATGGATTCTTCTGCTCTCTTCCCCCCTCTCCCAATACATCCCTCTTTATCACCCCTCCATTATGTTGTTTTGAGTTTATATCTGCATAATTGACTGGTAGCCATGCATTTTGTCTATGTGGCCTCCTTCTAAGTGCCCTAATAATGAGAAAGTTCTTAGGGGTTACATATATATCTTCTTTCTTTTTTGGAATATAAACAGTTTAACCATATTAAGACCGTTATGATTTCTCTTTCATGTTTATCTTTTATTCTTATTTTGAGTCTTATGTTTGATGACCAAATTTTCTGTTTAGTTCTGGTATTTTTACGCAAGAATGCTTGGAAAGTCCTTTATTTCATTAAATATTTATATCTTCTCCTCCCCTTCCTCCCCCTTCCCACCCTACCCTCCTTCCAGAATTCAACTTATGGAGTTATTTTAAACTTGTTTGGTGGGGAATGTTGGAAGAAGTCCATTGTAGTGCTTCCTCTACTCTGCCATCTTGGTTCTGTCTCCAGTTTTCTCTTCCTCATATTCAATATCTCCCAACCATTCGGCCAATCCTTATACTCAATTTTGCTGTTTAGGTTATTCTTGGTTGTAATCCTAGATCCTTTGCCTTCCAGAATATTCTATCCTAAATCTTCCACTCCTTTATCTTCGTAGATACCAGATAATAAATTTTATGTTATCCTGACTGTGGCTTTATAATATTTGAATGATTTTTTTCTCACTGCTTTCAGTATTTTCTTCTTAACTGGGGAGTTCTGTAATTTGACTAAATTCCTGAGAGTTTTCATTTTGGTATCTCTTAAAGGATATGATCAGAGGACTTCCATTTCTATTTTTGCTTTTTGGTCCTAAGATATCGGTGTCGTTTTCTTTGATAATTTCTTGAACGATAGTGGCTAAGGCTCATTTTTTTAAAAAAAATCAAAATTTTCAGGTTGTTTAATAATTCTCCTTAGCCTATTTTCCAGAAGTGATTTTTTCAATGCGACATTTCATATTTTCTTTTCCTTTTTTCATTCTTTCAACTTTGTTTTATTGTTTCTTGATATCAGCTTCCATTTGTCCAATTCTGATTTTTAAGGCATTGTTTTTTACTGAATTAGGAAAAAAACCATAACAAAGTTCATTTGGAAGAACAAAAGATATTGTTTTCTTCATTGACCTTTTATACCTGTTTTTTACCTTTTGGCCAGCTCTGTTTTTTAAAGTGTTGTTTCTTTCAAGGTTTTTTGGTGTGTTTCTTTTACCAAACTATTAATTCTCTTTTCCCAATTTTCTTACATTGCTCTCATTTCTTTTCCCAACTTTTCTTCCACTATTCTTATTTCATTTTTAAAAAATTTTCTTTAGTTCTTCCTATAATTCTTTTTGAGCGTGTGCCTAATCTGAATTTTTCTTTAAGTCTTTGATGTAGCTATTTTCATGTTGATATAATCTGCGTTTGTGTCTTGATCTTCTCTGTCACTATAGTAGATTTTTATGGTCACATTCCTTTTTTGTTATTTGCTTATTTTTCAACCCTATTTCTTGACTTTGACTTTTGTATTAAAATTGGGCTCTGTTCCCCTGGGGTAGGGTGGGAACTTTTTCACACTACTGTTTTCACATCTAGTTCTAGGGTCCTTTTCAATATTTTTGAGACACTGGGAACAGATGAGGCCACTGTTCTTCTGTGCTGTGATCCCTATCCAAGTAGGGGCCTTGCTCTCCTACAGCCACAAATACTAGTGCTTCTTTCTGCTCTGGAACTGTGACCAGGGTCCCTACTCCCTGGGAGCTGCAAACACTCCTCTCTTCCCTAGAGCTGTGATTAGAACTGTATATGGGAAATGGAGTCATCCAGTTGTACTTGGTCCTGCATTCAATGCCAGCACAGAAGTCCCCCATAATTCTGACTTGATTTATTTACCGTCTCTGGTCTGAGAGCCCCTGCTACTACTGCTGCTGTCACTGTTGTAGTAACCACCTCAACTAGTGTTGCTACTGCTTACACTCCAGGCCAGTATTTCCCCAATGTAACAGATCTCACTTTTCCAACCTCTTAAGTTGTCTTGGGGTAAAAAAAAAATGTTTAGCCTCATACTGTTGCCTTTGAAATGCTCTAGAATTCAACTTGTGAAGTTATTTTAAAGTTGTTTTGTGGGGAATGTTGGGAGAGTCCCATTGTAATGCTTCTTCTGTATCTTGGCTCCTTCCCAATCTTTTCTTCCTCAGATTCAGGAGCCCTCAACCATTCAGCCAATCCTTATATGATATGGCTGAGGGTTGTTTTCTGTTGGACTTGCTCCATCTTATCAACGTCCCTTTATCTATTCCAAACTTTATATTTCTATTTCTATTTGTATTTCTTCTAGCATCTCAGCAGTGTTCACAATCCATTCAGCACTTGATTGAATTAGTGAATGCAATGCAAACACAATGCTATGCTAGATGTGTTCAAACAAGAGAAGTATACAGTAAACTATGACTTCTCTCTTCAACACTATCACTTTTTAAAATGCTTTTTAAATTCATATTAGCCATCTATTAAACTCACAGGTCTTTTTGCACTAGAACTATTGTCTAGTTATGTCTCCCCTATTGTATAGTTTACAGCTCTTCTTATTTTTTAGCATATGTAGTATTTAATCTTTATCACTTTTGCATTTCATTTTCTTGGATTCAGCTCATCCTGGGTACCATAATGGTTAGAGTGCTGGAATTAGGAAGACCTGAGCTCAAATATGACCCCCAATACTTACTATATGATCCTGGGCAAGTCACTTCACCTCTGTCTACCTCAGTTTTCTTACCTATGAGGAAATTAGTAACCTCTCCCTCCCAAGGTGGTTGTGAGGATCAAAGGAAATAAAATACATTATGTATTTTTCAAAGCCCTATATAAATGCTAGCTTTTATCATCACCATTATCATCATCATCATCATCATCACTTTCTGAGCCATTTCTCTTATTTATTGTTCGTAGCTTTGTGTCATCTGATAATTTGATAGGCCTTCAATCTATGCTTTCATCCAAGTAATTGAGAACAGGAACAGGAATAGCCCTTTGGTGCTGTGCTAGAAGCCTGAGTAGAATAGGCCCTCAGCTAGGTAGTCCAACCTGGCCAAAAACCTATACCTCTACAGAATGCTGTTACTATAATAGGAAATCTAGAATCACTGTTTCCCTGCTCCCATGTCCTACCTTGCTTATCATAATCCCCAGGAGTAGGGTACTTACCTGATAATTACGGCAAGTTTCCTCTTCCCTCTCTCCACTTACCACTTGTTTGAGGTGCAAAAAAAAAAAATTAGAACTCTGCCTCTACAGTATACCTGGCAAGTGGTGATTATGTCTGTGGCTTAAAAATCTCTTATAAGGGAGAATCTATCATTTCCCATTTATATAGCTTTAATTTTTTCCAAATCATATTTTTTATTTTTAATAGTTTATTTTTTTCCTCAATCGCATAAAGAAAGAACTTCTAACCTTTTTTTTTTAGTCTAAATCTCATCCTCTCACCCCTCTCCCCTCCCTGAAACAGCAAGTAATCTGATATAGATTGTACACGTGTAATAATGTAAAACTTCTTTCCATGTTAGTCATTTTGAGAAAGAGAACTATTCAAATAAACAAAAAATAAAGTGAAATATTATGTGTTTCAGTCTGCATTAAGACTCCATTAGTTCTTTCTCTGGAGGCAGGTAATGTTTTCATTATCAGTCCTTCAGTAATTTCTTAGATCACTGTATTGCTAAGAATAGCTATGTCATCATGCATAAATGTTCATCATATAATATTATTGTTATTGTGTACAATGTTCTGGTTCTGCTCACTTTACTTTGCATCAGTTCATGTAAGTCTTTCCAGGTTTTACTTAAATTATCCTCATCATATCTTATAGCACAGGAGTATTCCATTATTATAGACCATTTTGCTTGATCATTTCCCAATTAATGGGCAACCTTTCCATTTTCAATTCTTTGCCACCATAAAAAGAATTGCTCTAAATATTTTTGTGCAAATAGGTCCTTTTTAAAAAATCTCTTTGAGATACAGACTCTGGAGTGGTATTGATGAATCAGAGGGTAGGCACAGTTTTAAAGCTTTTTGGGCATAGTGCCAAATTGCTCTTCAGAATGGTTGGATCAGTTCACAACTCTACTAGCATTGCAATCCTCTTCAGTATCTCGTGGCAAAATTTATTAGCCAAGACACAAAACAAAAACCAACTCTCTAAGTCAAAAAGAAATAGATTTATTGAGAGAGGGATCCAGTCTCCCAATAAGACTACACTATGGTTAGCAATCAAAGAACTCAAGCCTTGTGATTGGCCCCCTTATATAGCATATTTTGAACTAGAGCTATAGTAGTGATGTCAGTTTTTGACCCATGCCTATTGGAACGGGTCCTCTGACCCAGGACCTTTGTTCTAGTGTGATGAATGAAGGGTATATAACCCCATATCATGAATGCAGGGTGTACATCAATCTTGTACATCCTATGAATACAGCCCAATCTCATTTTAGCCCTGGATAAAAAGAACCTGTGCATTAACCCAGGGTGTAGCCTTGGTCAAGAAACACAGACCCATAACAAAGTAGAATGTCAAAGATATACAGTTTCATTGGTCTAGGGAAGTGATGGGCAACCTTTTGAGCTTGGTGTGTCAAAATTCACCAAAAAAACGAGCATAACTCGGGTGGTATGTCACTTAAAAAAATAATAATTTCACGATACTTATAGTTACAAAAATGTATAATTGTAATATATAATTGTATTTAATAAACCCCAAACTAATTATTTAACTTACCTGCTTAGTGACTTCTTTGTTCATCTGTCAGTCTGTTTCTTTTGTTGATCTTGATATTTAACTTGTATGGGGTGCTGGGAACTAAGATAAATGGGGGGGAGGGGGAATCTTTAACCTGGCTATTAGTGACTTTTTTATTGCTGAATTTCATTTCTTCAATCTTCAATTGAAGGTTGGTATTTTGTACACTTCAAGCCCAAGCTTGGCCATGCAGGAGCCAAGGATGAAATGTCCTTCTCAGCATGCAGCTCCATATGTCATTGAAAATGGCTACACGTTTCAATACTGACACGTGTGTCATAGGTTCACCATCATGGGTCTAGGATGAAAAAGGTCAGAAGTTTAAAGCATGGAGGAGAACAATATCGGAACAGTGTAGTTATAAAGTGTTACAGAATTATAGAATATAAAAAATATTACAGAATCATGAGGTAATGGGATTTTCACATTCACAATTCATTATTTTACTTTTCTGTCATATTGGCCAGTCTGATAGGTGTGTAGTATTACCTCAGAGTGGTTTTAATTTGCATTTCTCTACTCAATAGTGATTTAAAGCATTTGCTCTTGGGATTACATACAACCTTGATTTCTTCATCTGCAAACTGCCTATTCCAGTCTGTTCATCATTTATCAATTTGGGATTGATTTGTATTCTTATATATTTGATCCCATTCTCTATGTTTTTCATAAATAAGGGATAGCTTTAATTTTTAAGAAGGTTTTCCTTATACCAAATCTAACTTGCTTCTTTGTTTTTCTGTGTGTTGTGTATAACTCTACCCTCTGGGGCTTAATTCCTCTTCCACATGACAGCCTTTCACATACTTGAAAATAGCTATCATGCCCTCCCCACCAGCCTCCATAAGGCATTATGTTGCCAAGTTAGACATCGCCAGGTCCTTCAGATGATCTCCATGTGGCATAAATCAGATGCCCTTCTCCATCCTTATCAATGTCTTAACCAAAATACAATGCCTGGGAATATACAGAGTGCTCCAATTATGCTTACAGCAGGCACTTAATATATATAGTTGATGGATAGATGGATGGATTGATTAACTAGGGTAAAGTAAAATGGTTTGATAACCTCCCTGGTTCTTTGAATCACCTCTCTTAATGCATCCTAAAACCACACTGAGTTTTTTAGCTGCCATGTGACACTGTAGACTCACTTAACTTGGCAAGATTTCAGTGTGAGTCATTTTTCTTGTGTTTAGGTCAGTTGTGAGGTTTTTTACATGAAGAAAGCCAGCATCATGCGAAAGAAAGTAGCCTGGTACATTTTTGAAGCATCTTGATAGATTGGAGGGCATCCCTAGAGGAGGACAACCAGGATGGTAAAGGATCTCAAAGTCATGTGAAATGAAGATCAGTCAAAGATGCTGCTGTTGATGGTTAGTGTAAAAATTAAAATTAAATCTTAATAATAAAATGTTATATTTTAAGGGATTTACTAATGATCATTAGAAATCAAGAAATAAAGAGGATAAAAAAATAAAGAGCATGTACCCGTGGCTGATTAGCCCATTTCAAAATCCCCACTCACCACCATCACCATGCTGACAGGAAGCCAAAGAGAGGACGGGACCCTTCATATCCTTGCCTAATATTCCCTGTCTTCAGGAAGTACTTAACGACATGAAAGTGGGCTCTCAGGAAATGTTCTTTTTTAGGGTAATAGATTTTCAATTATACATTCCTCCCTGAGATCTGTGGAAGACTAGTCTCTAAATGGATCTTGTAAGCATAACCAACTTTGAAGTTAAAATAATTTGAGAATAAGAGGAAAAGAGAACAAAACTAATGATTGCTAGATGCATTGACAGAAAGCCAGTTAGGGGGCAGTGCCCTTTGGCATAAGAGTATACATACAAAACAAATGCATTCAATCCCACCCAGTTAAAATCACTACATCCCAAAGTTCACTCTGGATCTTCTGGTACAGTGTGTGGTCTGTGGAGGCATTTTCATGGTGCCTTCTTCAAACAGTTCACTTTCTGGATTCAGAGAGGTAGCATGTTTCTTACCCTAAAATTACTCTCAAAATTTAAACATTGCATTTTAGAATAATTATACATTCCCCCCCCCCCCCCAAAAGAGGGTGTTGAAAAGCACAGGAATCACTTGGGAATGCATCGCTGAGTTATGAGGTATATAAATCAATTGGCAAGAGAAATCAAAAACATTTTTAAAAATCCAAATAGAAGAGAAAAATATTTTGTGTATGAAATACAGAATATCACAGTCTTATGTGTAAAAGTTCTAAGTAAAGGAAAAATAAACCTATAACAGGTCCTTGAATCAGGGCCCAATTAAAGTGATTTAAGCAATTATGCATTTACCCAATCAGCAGCCAGGACTACAGAAAGTTTTACCACACAATGAAAGACAGAATGGGGAGGGACTAGATTATAGGAGCCAGGTAGGAGCCAAATCTGAGATACTTGGTAGAATGTGGGACAAGGAAGACTTGCCTTTGACATATGTCAAAATAGCCGCAACCTTGAACCCCAAACAAGTTCAAGTCTTCTTATCTTGGCTCAAAATTTAATCAATCCCATTGGTATTGGTTGGTCTCGTTGGCCTTGTGCTCAATTGGCACTATGCATTTAGCTTTGTGCTTCTTTGGCACTGTGCAGTGGCTCTTTTTGTATTCCCTTCTCCTAGAATCAGACAAAATCATTAAACAAAGTCCCATAATTTTTTAAAACAATCAATGGCATAATTTTTATAGTCTAAAGTTTTTTGGGTATGCATTAATATTAGAACAAATGTATTTTAAACTTGTATTACTGCAAAATAAAAAAATTCAAGAAAAATCTCAATACTGTTGACATGTGCTTCAAATACAAAAAGGAGAGAAAAAAAATAAAACTCAGATACTATATTGCACATACAAGGACAAACAATAATAAAAAAAGAGTAAAAAAACAAATATATATAGATTACAATCAGTGACACTATGTCAGTCAAGGAGAGGTAGAATACAAAGGTTTCTCACTTAAAAAAATGAGGTCCATTTCCTTTTTAATTTAACCACTGTGTGAGTACAAATGATTTTCAGAATAAAACAGTAATACAGTAGAGAATATACATCCAAAAAAGTATCAAAGTCCCCAAAATTCACAATAGCCCAGTTGATTACAATAGAAAACAAACCCACTATCATATTTCATATAAGTTGCTGTATGACAAAAAAAAAACTATGAACTGATAGATATTTGTCACAATTTTTACAGACATAGCAAATCTTTCAACCTTGGCAAATATATTTTTAAACAAAGTAAAAATTATTTGGGTCTAGAACATCACCAAGAAATATAGATTGTTCTGGTGAAAGTAAATTAAACTGAAGAGTTTTGCAGGAGCTCTTTTTGACTTCCTGCTTCATAGAAACACCTTGGTAGGATGTCTCTGTTTCTCTACCTTTAATACAACATTCTTTATAATATAAATATTTTAAAAATCATCCATTCAGAAACCACTAGTTAATTAAAATTATTTCTGAAGACCCCTTAGAATTACCATTTAAATTCTTAGCTCATTAAATTCTTCAAAGGTTGTTAGCCAGGTTGAGTCCATCCATCATCTATGTGACAATTAACAAATGCAAAATGAAAAAAAAAAAGCTGTTTATGGACTTTAACAATATTTTACAATATTTTGTTCACTAGTCATAGGGGGAAGGTAACAGAATATATCTAATAGTTAAAACAGTAGATTAAACTGATTCAGTGTAACAGAATAGTATTGAATACATTAATATATGAACTTAAAATTAAATCTTAAACAGAACAATCAGCAAAATACAATATAATACAGAGACTTTCATAAAACAATGGAGTCTGAAAAGGTTTAAAATTTTCACTTCCAGACTCTTTACAGTTCCTTTCTCTATCCACTCAGATTCCTTTTTGTCAGGACTGTGGTATTTCCCATAGCGAGGGAGAACATGGGTTTGAGGAATCTCAAACTGGATGAATCTTAGAGAATGGGCAGGCCCAAATGGCAAAGGATTGTAGGGAGATGAATTTATCCCCTGAATCTCAGGCAAGATAAATGAAAGGATCAGTGCACTTATGAATGGTAGAAGCTGTTTGAAGCTGTTAGGCAAGGTACTGCTCTTTCATAGAGTATTCCATGCTTGTAATTTACTTTTTGTTTGGAAGAGTAACTTCCTTCTTCCCTTCTCCTTCCCCCTGTAAGCCTCAAAATTTCTTAGACTTATAAATGTTGGAAATTTCACCATTGGGATATTTCATACCTGGAAAATTTCTTACTGATAGTCTATTGGAATGGGAACCCCATTGGCATGGGAGGTTCCTTCTCTTCCCTTCTTCAGATTACTTTAGGACAGAAACCTTTTGCTGAACAATGGAAAGGACTTTGACCTATGCTTAAGCATAGAACAGGAATTTCTTTGAGTCATGATTGATTTTAGAATTGATACAATAGAGATACTTGGAATCAATCTCCACCCTATTCAGTCCTAACAGGATTGAGTAAGGGCTGCGGCCTAGATCAAAATTTAATTATTCCAATCTCTACCCTACTCAGGTTAACAGGATTTAGAAAGGGCTGTAGCAAAGGAGCAAAGATTTAATCATTTGAAAATATGACCTTCAACAGACATGTGCAAAGCCTCTGGGCGGTCCTGGGTTAAGCTAGAGCCTCCATTGGCACAGGGAAATTGATGGACAGTGATTGGTAGATGTGAGAACTGAGGGGAGGGAACTTGGATGGTTTCCTTAAAGATCAGGGAAGTCTAGAGACTTGGGGTGGTGGAGGAGTTGATCGGAGTGGTGGCAGTGTACTCTGAGAAGCTTGCTCTGAAGGAAGCTGAAGGTGGGGGCCTCTGAGACTGTTTCTCCATCTTGGTCACGTGAGTAATAGGGACTGATTTCCTTTCTTTGCCCCAGCTATCTAAGGGCTTGGGCCTTTTGGCCCAGCCTAAACAGAAGGGGTATTTAAGCCCTATTCCTTTCTCTCCCTTTTTCTCTCTCTCTATCTCTAATTCCTTTCTTCCTCCTATTGTAATTAAACTCCATAAAAGATTGACTGCAAACTTGAGTTTTCATTTAGGAATTACATAGCTGAATTCCTTGGCGACCTTAAATTAATATATATCAGTCTTTTAAAGTGATTCCCTTGTAACACCCCTGAGGTAAAATGCTAGGGAACAGTTTGTTTCCCTAGCCACATGGAGAGGGAGTTAGGAGGCTAATCATTGCCTAAGGAAAATACACCCAATTTTTACCAATTTACCATTTACAATAAATGTTCAATCAAACTTCAGTTCAATCAACCATATCCAAAGTTCATTCTTGATCTTCTTGATGTAGTGTGGGTTTTTCTGGCGTCTTTCTGCAATAGTTCATTCTCTGGATTTAGGAGTTAGCAAGCTTCTTTCTTGAAGATCTTTCTTGAACAAAAACAATCTTGGATTTTTATAAAAATACAATCTTAAACAAAAAATCAAAAACCTTGGATTTTAAATTAAAATACAATCCCCCCTGAAGTATGTGTTAAAAAACATCCAGTTCAGCTCAGGATACAATGTTGAGTTATGGGGGTGTATGAGTCAATTATCAAAAGAAGAGAAAAACACAACCAAAAACATAAGGGAAAAAAAATTCAAAATAGGCCCTTGTATAGGTCCAATTTAAAGTAATTTCTATCCCACAAGTCTGTAGGACAGAATGTAGTAATATTTCACTTACCTATTTGCTGCCAAGACTACAGGAAGTTGCCATACTATAAGAAGAAAAAACTAGAATTCTATTTTGATAGGGAAGTGTCATTCCCTCATCTGATTTTTTGTCCTTCTCCAGGATATAGGGATCCAGCATGATAGTCAAATTTTGTACTTCACTGAGTACTTTACAAAAAGTGTAGATACAAGGAAGTCCAATGACTTAACATATGTCAAGCGTCGCAACCTCGATTCTCACACTAATTTCAACTCCTTTTCATATTGGCGTAGTGTAATAATTAAAATAGTGGAAGACATAAATTGTAGTAGATAAAAGAGTAGATGAGTAAATTGTGACCACAGTAAATATGGTTTCAAGACAGTGTCTTGTTTTAAAATCAAATATAAGGTGGTCGCCAGGGAAATAATTCCCAATTATGAAATATACCCAAGTCAACTGGGTTTTATAGAGATTTTAATTAATACAAAATTAAGGAGTAAATGAAAGAGAGAGAGATCAGTTAGTTTTTTATCCACTCACCACAAGATTTGTCCCAAGCAAGAATTTAGTGTTCAGAGACACCAGGCCAGCTCCATCTCAGCTGACTCCACCAGCTCAATCCTGAATGTGAATGTGAATGTGAATGTGAATGTGAATCTGAATTCACCCTCAGATGAATGTCTCTGAGAGAGTCCTGAGAGAGATCCTTCAAGGCAGCCTTGGCCAGCTGCCTCCTTCAATTCAGCCTTTCCCAGCTGACTGTCCTCAGCTCCCTTTCTGAGCTCCTTTTAAAGGGAGTTTTCTCCTATGTCACCTCCCCTAAATTCTTACATCTACCAATCACAGTAGACGTTTTCCAAAGGACAGACCATTCTTAATTCACACCTAAGAAGTCTAAACTTTTGAGTAATTCACACCTGAGTAAGTTCTCACCTCTTTGCCTTTTTCAAGTTCACAAGTTGCCTGACCTTTATAGGTACTTAGCACCCTTTTGTATTAGTTCTACAAATACACACAGCTTAAGAACTTTTGCCTTATTATAAGTATGGGTTTAAGTACTTTTCATTGTTCAGCAAAGAGTTTACAACTTTATCTTCCCCTAAAATATGCTTAAGTAGGGGTAGAGTAGAGGTCTTCACATTCCTGATCTAAGTAGAAGTCTCACATTCCTGATCTAAGTTCCTTCATTGTTTAAAATGGGGAATAGGCTTAACCCAACCTTATGAAGTAGGGTCTGAGAATTTTTAAGGTTCACAATCCAACCTTATGAAGTAGGGTCTGAGAATTTTTAAGGTTCACAGTAGAAGTTCATCAATCCCACATGGATTGGTTTCATTTTGACCTGTGTGCTCTTTTTTGGCACTTTACAGGTTAAGTCTGTTCTCCTTGTTTTTATCCCATTTCCTGGAATCAGTAAGGTTGTAGCAGCTACTCCTCTAAGACATGGTGCTGCTCCTGATGCTACTGGATCCAATTGGGCGCTGAGAAGGCCCCAAAGTCTGAGTTAAAACACCTGAAGCTACTCCTCTTTGCTCATGTACTTACAAAGTAAATATTTTGTTGTAATCTGGGATGCCTAGATCAGGGGCAGACATGATAGCTTTTTTTAGATCTGATAGAGCTGACAAGTATTCAGGCTCTAATTTGAGAAGTTCAGGGACCGAATCCTTTGTTAGTGCTATAAGGGGTTTAGTAATTTCCCCATAGCAAGGAATCCATTGTCTGTAAAACCCTGTTGCTCCTAAAATTGCTCTCAACTGTTTCTTAGTGGTAGGAGCACTTAAATTTTGAATATTTTCACTTCGTTTTTGAGAAATATAGTGAGCACCAGCAGTCAGGATGAATCCCAAACATTCTACTTTAGGGAGACACTACTGAATTTTATCCTTTGAGATTTTATGTCCTCTTTTGTGAAATTCCAAAAGAAGGTGTTTACTATCTTCCTGACATGTTTCTGTGTCTGTTGAAGCCAAGAGCAGATCATCTACATATTTGATTAATTTACTATATTTAAATGTTATATTATCTGTCTCTTGGCTCAAAATTTGTGCAAATGGAAACTCAGGCATTCTACATAACCCTGTGGCAGATGACTCCATGTATATTGCGAGCCTTTCCAGGTGAAAGCAAAAATATGCCTGGACTTCTCATGTATAGGTATGGAAAAGAAAGCTGAGCAAAAGTGTACTAATGTGTAGCTGTGCTAGGAATAAAGGAAATAATAGTATTTATGTTGGAAACTATGGAGTGTCTTTTTTATAACGTGATTATTCACCACCCTCAGATCCTGTACAAATCTATAGATGTGCTTGCCATAAGAAGAAAAGGAACTAGAATTCTATTGAGAATTTTTAAGATTCACAAGTGTCACTGTCAGAGGAAATGGAGTTAGTCTAGCATGACTTGTTCTTGATTCACAAATGTGGGGGAATAGTGATCATTGATTTACTTTCTAAGTGCTCATAGACCATCTTTAACATGTTACAGAATTTTGTCCGGAAACTGAGTCAAGTTCTCCAAGCTACATAGTCTGAAAGTGTTTACCTTATTCCCTATTTATTCATCTACCTCTAGTAACTTGGACCTAGTAAATGCAAATTTTCTCTTAGCATTCCTTTACTTATCTTGGCTTTCTATATCTTGTCAGTCATCTTTGTTTTCTACTCCCAAGTTTGAATGTTATCCCTGAGTGGGAAAAGAATATAGCAAAGTAAGATTTGAGTAGTTTTACTTTCTTTCTTTTACCAGTTATCATTAATTCATTCACCCAGACAAGTGATCATGTCTTTGCTTTTCTTTTTACCTTTAGGATAACTTATAAAGCTCTTTATAATGTCCTTAGCTCCATTGCATGTCTCAATCAAAACAAATTCCCATATTGACCATGCCCCAAAATGTAATTCTCTCTTTGCACCTTGAATCCATCATTTCTCTTTCAGGACTTCATCAGTCCTCTGGAATCATGCATTGAACATAATCCTCAAGTCTTCCAAAATTGCTTTTCTTCATAATGCTATTGTTATCATATAAATGATTCTGCTTACTTCACTCCACATCAGTTTATACAAGTTTTTTCAGTCTTCTTTACTTCCTTTTCATTGTTTCTTAAGGTGCAATAGTATTCTTTTACATTCATATACCATAACAACCATTCCCTAGTTGCTGGGAAGCCCCTTCATTTTCAGTTCTTCGTTGTAATTTATTTTTGAAATCATAGATCCCTTTCTTCCCTCTCTTATCTCCTTAGGATATCAGCCTTGTAGCAGATATCACTGGGGAGGTTTTGTGAGAGGATTTAGACAAGAACCAAAACAAAATGAGATTTAGATGGTTTGTAGTCAGCAAAATGAGAGGATAGATGTGTTCACACTGAGATGAGATCACAAAGAACAAAGGGAAACCTTTGACACATATCTAAATAATGGAAGTTCCTTATCACCACTACATGCCAACTTTATGATCTGTTTGTAGAATTCATTTCATTCTTCTTCTGGTCAAGCAATATGTAACAGTTGCCTCAGTAGTAGAGAGGATCTTAGCCCCAGTGGTGCAATGGTTTGCATGAATGCCAGTCAGGAAGGCATCCTTTGTGTGGTCATTCCTTTCTTTGAATTGCAGAGTTATCATTTGTGAAATTTGGAGGAAGAGTTTGACACAGAAGACAAGATGAAAGTGCACATTGAATATGAGGCAACTTCAACATATGATCAATGAGAATTTGGAGTAACAGGGATTTAACATTTATATAGATAGCACTGCGTGCCAGGCATTGTGCCAAACATTTTTCATCTGATAGAATTGGAAGAAAAATTGTATTAAATTTTGTCATTGGGTAACTATATCATAAGAAAATAAGATCATCTAATTATGTGGCAGTGGTGAGAGATATCTGAATTTTTCACCAATGCCTGGGGATGTCAAGATATAATAGCTAATAGAGACAGTTAGGTAGAATAATGAATAGAGATCCAGCCCTGCAGTCAGGAGATCCTGGTTTAAATCTGGCTCAGATACTTCCTAGCTGTGTGACCCTGAGCAAGTCACTTACCCCAGTTGCTCAGCCCTTACTGCTTTTCTGCCTGACTTGGTATCAATTTTAAGATGAAAAGTAAACATTTTTTAAAAAGATAATAGTATTTATATAGTGCTGACTAGGCACTGTGCTACGCATGTTAATAATTATCTCATTTGATCCTCACAATAACCCTGGGAGGTAGATGCTGTTATCATTCCTTTTTTACAATTGAGGAAATTGAAGCAAACAGAAGTTAAGTGACTTGCCCAGGGTTACATAGCTAAGTAAGTATCTAAAATCACAATTAGGATTTGTGCCTTCCTGACTCAAGACCAAGAAGAAAGTTAAAAAACACCTCTCGTACTTTGGGTGGACTCCTTGTGGATCACCTTATGTGAGGACCTAGACCTGAATCTTATAGAGTAGGTAAGCATGAATGGTTTTTAAATCTATATCCTTTTAGTCCATTAGTTTGTAGAATTATTGGAATTCAATTGCACCTTCCTTAGAGTCAGCTCAAGTGAGATCATGTATGTTGAGCACTTCTTGTTGCCAGTCATTATTCTCTTTTCTTTCTCTGTATCATATTCATTCTTCCATGCTCCATACTGGTATAGATTTGGATTCCCTTATTTCTTTTGAATTTTTTCTTCTTTTAGTCTCACCCCCCTTTCCCCTCCCTAATGTTACTCTCCTTCCTAACTCCTCCCCTCTTATTTATTCCCCTCTTACCATAGTGCCTTTTAATCAACCCCCCACTCTCTCCCTCCCTTGTATTGCTCTCCTCCCCACCAGTCCATTTATTACCCTTCTGCTTCTCTATCAAACACAATTCAGTTCTCTGCCCCAATGGATCTGATTGTTCTTCCCTCTGAGTCAATTTCATGCAAGTAAGATTTAAGTATTACCTGTCTCCAACTTCTTTTACCCTTCCATTGTATTGGTCTTCTCTTCCCTCCCTCATGCACTTCTTTATGAAATATAAATTTCCCCCATTTTATCTTTTTTTTCCCCATTTCTCTCAGTATTATCCTCCTTTTTTTTTTACCCTTAGTGTTTCGTATATTTTTTGACATTTCATCCTATACAGTTTGTGACTGTTCCCTCTGAGTATACTTCTTCTAGCTACTCTGATGATAATAACAATTTTTAAGAGTCACCAATATTATCTTTTCTTACAGGCATATACATTATTTGAATTTATTAGTCCTTTAAATAAAGGTGTTGGGTTTTTTCCCCTTAATTACCTTTTGGTGATTCTCTTGAGTTCTGTGTTTGGGCATCAAATTTTCCGTTTGTCGTTTTTTCTTTAGGAGTTTTTCTTCTTTTAAGGAACGTTTCATTTTCCCTGATAAATCAGAGTAGGTAGCCAAATTTCTCCAACCCTTTTATCTTCCATCTAAGGGAGATTGGCCTGCATTTCATACACATTTAGTTATTAATTATTTCTGGAAGAAACACCAGCCTAGCACAATCTCTTTAGGATACTTTAAGATTTCTTTTGCTTTATCTGCTGAATTGGAAATCCTTAGTTTTCTTTTTCTTGTTCCTGACTCTTAGTGCTTACTACTGGCCCTCCCTGTGCTTAACCTGTTCACTGTGGGGAAGAAGAGAGACTTTTAGCACTAAGAACACTTAAGGGGGATTATTTGGCGGACTTTTCTGGCCCAGGTGTTGTAGACCATCGCCCTGTGTCTTTGGTTTCTGTCAAAAGATGTCTTAAAGAAATCCAGCTCCAATTTACTCCATATATTTTCTTTATAAAATTTTAAAACTTTTAGTAAATGTATTTTTTTATTGTTAATCTCATCTCTTTCTTTTCTCTACTTGTACAGCAGATTATTTTTCATTTGCTATTATTTGTCATTGACTGGAATCTTCATTGTCTTTGCTTTTTTATTTTTAGTTTCAAATTCTCTTTATTTAGCCTTTTCCCTGCCCATTAAGAAGGAAAGGAATAAGAAACCATTACCACATATGATAAATCATGTAAAACATTTCCACATTAGCCATGTGTAGGAAGGGGCAAAAGAAAAAATAAAAGAAAGAAAAAAATATCCTTCAATCAATGCTCAGAGTTATAATTTATCTTTCTGGAGGTAGATAGTGTTCTTTTTGTCATGAGTCCTTTGGAAATTGTCTTAGATCATTGTACTGATCAGTGTAGCTAAGTCTTTCTTAGTTGATTATAATTACAATATTGCTGTTACTGTGTACAGTGTTCTCTGAGTTCTACTCATTTCACTTTGCATCAACTCATATAAGTCTTCAGAAATTTTTCGGATTCCATCCCCTCCATCATTCTTATAACATGGTAGCATTCCAATCACAATCATATATCACAGCTTGTTTCTAGTTCTTTACCACCACAAAAGAGCTGCTATAAATACTTTTGTACAACTGAGTCCTTTTCCTTTGATCTCTTTGAGATATGCTGACCTAGTAGCTGAAAGAGTATACTATACATTGTGTTTTACCTCTTGTAGCAAAGTCATTTGGAATCTTTTTGAAAGTAGCACTCTACCTTCTCCAAGTTTTTATCTTTGGGTTGCCTTTTGATAGTTCTTTGTATTTTCTTGAATAAAGTCTTTCCCTGAAAAATATCAACTGACTTTTGAAAGTTAAAGAACAATTAATGTCACTATTTTTTTAATGGCTGATACAGTAGCCTCTTGCTGTGAAGCCTTTGCTATGTGAATCCCAGAACTTGGATTTGTTGGACCCTTTGCCTTCAGGTAGCTATATATGGATTATACCCTAGACCATTATGTTTCTGAGCTATTCTTAGAGTTGTCTTGAAAAGAAGTCACCACAACCACTTTCTGTGATCTAATAATGTATTGTTTAGGATGCCATATGCTAAACAGATTCTTTGCTTGCATAACAGGGGAACCTGAAGTTGATTGCACTGGGGAAAATGAATGGTGGGACAGATAATTTCCTAGTTATATGTTTAGCTTTGGAATATATTCCTAAGAATTGGTCATAACTGGTTTAACATCCTCAGCTATGTTTTGCTTTCCCTCTGACAGTGATACCACTATTTCCCTCATCAATTGGACTATAACTGCCCAGATCAAGAGTCCTGACCTGGGACCATCAATTTTTTTTTAGTTATTGTATTTCAGCATAATTGATTTCCTTTGTATTCCGATATATTTTATTTTATAATATTTAAAACATTATTCTGAGAGTCCATAAGCTTCACCAGGCACTGTATGACACAACAAAGGTTTTAAGAATTGCAAACCCAGAGTAATTGTTGACTCTACTCTTTCCTTCCCTTGCTCCTCATAAGATCCACTGTTTCTTCATTTCAGCAAATCACTACATACTTATTCTGTGTAGAATACTATTAGACACAGTGGGGACAAAATTTGACTCATCCTGCCCTCAAATTCATGCTTTCTCAGATCAGTTGATCATGTGAGAAATGCAGGCAGAGTACCATCTTCTTGGTTTTTGCTTTCAAATTCCTCATTTCTACTCTTCTTATTGTGACAAGGAAATCACTTTAAAAGACTGATATATATTTAAGGTCGCCAAGGAATTCAGCTATGTAATTCCTAAATGAAACTCAAGTCAGCAGTCAACCTTTTATGGAGTTTTTAATTACAAACAGGAGGAAGAAAGGTATGAGAGAGAGAGAGAGAGAGAGAGAGAGAGAGAGAGAGAGAGAGAGAGAGAGAGAGAGAGAGAGAGAGAGAGAGAGAGAGAGAGAAATGGGAGAGAAGGGAAATAGGGCTTAAATACCCCCTCTGTTTAGGCTGGGCCAAAAGGCCCAAGCCCTTAGATAGCTGAGGCAAAGAAAAGAGATCAGTCCCTATCACTCATGTGACCAAAATGGAGAAACAGTCTCAGGGGCCTCCACCTCCAGCTTCCTTCAGAGCAAGCTTCTCAGAGCACAACCTCTCAGAACAAAACCTCTCCAACCACCTCAGTCCTCAGACTCCGCTATCTTTAAGAAAACCACCTTATGTTCCCTCCCCTCAGTTCTCACATCTACCAATCACTGTCCATGTCTTCCCTGTGCCAATGGTGGCTCTAGCTTAACCCAGGACCGCCCAGAGGTCTGTGGCTTTGCACATGTCTGTTGAAGGTCATATTCTCAAATAATTAAATCTTGATCCTTTGCTGCAGCCCTTCCTAAATCCTGTTACCCTGAGTAGGGTGGAGATTGGAAGTTCCAAGACCTGGTTCTGTCATTCCAAGTATCTCTATTGTATCAATTCTAAAATCAATCATGACTCAAAGAACTTCCTGTTCTATGCTTAAGCATAGGTCAAAGCCCTTTCCATTGTTCAGCAAAAGGTTTCTGTCCTAAAGTAATCTTAAGTAGGGAGGAGAAAGACCCTCCCGTGCCAAGGGGGTTAACATTCCAATAGACTATCAGTAGGAAATTTTTCAAGTATGAAATTTCCCAATGGTGAAATTTCCAACATTTATAAGTCTAAGAAATTTTAAGGTTTACATTATCCTCCAGGCCATTCCTTTCCCACCTCAAACCTGTTTCTGACCTTATCTCCTCACTCCAAGCTTTTTCCAAATATCTGAGTGACCTTTCTTCTGAAGTTTTCTTCCTATCTCTCCCCTGAAGAAGAACATTTCTGTTGCCTGATCAGATGCAGTTAAAACCCCTCCTCCTGGAAGTTGAGGCCCTTTGTAGTGGGGCTTCTATCTCTCTGGTCTTTTGTTCTCTTACTCTTCATGTCCTTTGTCAGATCTTGGGAATTCTCTCATTCTCCCCACCACCCTTCAAATCTTTTTTAAAAATAAAGGTATTTTATTTTACCAATTACTTGTAATAACAATTTTCCACATAAATTTTCTGAAGTTATATCATCCAAACTGTCTCCCTCCTTCCCTTCTCTCCCCCTTCCCAAAGATGGTAAACAACTTGACCTGGGTTATATATGTATTATCATGCAAAGCATTTCCTAATCTTTTTTTGTAAGAAAATATTCTTATAAAACCAAAATCCCCAAATAAACTGAATTGAAAAATCATATGCTTTGATCTACATGCCATCTCCAACAGTTCTTTCTCTGGAGGTGGAAAGCATTGTTTGTCATAAGTCCCTCAGAATTGTCCTGATTATTGCTGAGTATTGCTTACAGCTAAGTCTGAGTTGAACATTCCATAATATTGTTATTATTGTGTACAATGTTCTCCTGGTTCAACTTATTTCACTGTATCAGTTCATGTAGGTTGTACTCTTTCTGAAATCATCTTGTTCATCATTTCTTACAACATAATAATATTCCATCCCCATCATATAACTAGAATTTGTTTGGCCATTCCTTTATTGATGATTGATTCCATTTTCTTAATTTCCAATTCTTTGCCACCACAAAAAGGAGCTGCTATAAATGTTTTTGTACAAGTAGGTCCTTCTCCCTACCCCTCTTTTAAACATTTATCTCTTTGGGATTCAGACCTAGTAGTGGTATTACATACTGTTTTATAGAACCTTTTGGACATGCTCCAAATCGCCCTCCAGGATGATTGGGTCAGTTCACAACTCCACACTTCATAGTCATTCTTGCTATTGCTCCTTCTTGGAATGTCCTTCCTCCCCTGCTCCTTCCCTATTTTGAACCATTTTGAATCTGATCTCTTCTTCAAAGCCAGGGTCAAGTTCTACTTCCATCAGGAAGGCTTTCCTGCCCAGCCCAGCCTGCAGGTCTCTTTCCTGACCCTTTCATAGATTATGGCTCTTAATTTTAACCACTGATAAGGTTCTCTTTCTCCTATGTGTGAGTTAAGTCCTTTCTTCTGAATGGAATCTTTGTAAATAGCCTGAGAGGTGAAGACAATATCCTGTTTCTTTTTCACCTTTTCGAGCAGCAAGTATTCAGCCTTTAAAACTCTTTCAGAAAAGGCACATTAAATTAAAGGCATGCTGAAGTAAGTCAAAATAGTTTAGGTTATAGTGGCCAAAGGTATGCTCTGCAAAGAATGAGATATCCACCAGGATGGGGATATTCTACATGCTTATTAGTTGTCTACTCTGCTACATTACACTCATAATAATATAAGTTTTTTTGTATATATAACTAAACTCTCTTCTGTTTTAATACTCAGTGGTATGTCCCAAAGGGACTCCAAAAAGATTTCCATTGAAATATTTCTTTTTATTAAAAAAGAATTGAACTTCTGAAATGATCTCTAGCATTTTGTGTGACTGTAGAATACTGTCATAAGTTTCACTGAATAAGGAATTATGAGAGGAAAAATTCCGAGTTATAGTTTTGAGTCTTCAGAGCAATCTCAGGAAACAGAAAAGAAAAGAAATCTGGTATCATAGAATATTCTAGCTGGAAGATTCCCAGGGCTTTACAAAGCAGGACTCACTAAAGAGAGGAGACATTGGTAGAGCTTGCTCAGGATCTCATAGAAACTTGATAGAGCCTGGATTAGGACCCAGGTCTCCTGACTTCCACTGAGAAAAAGAGAAATGGGAGCCAAGGAAACAATACTGCTACAGCTAAGCATGCACAAAGATCTCCTAGGCAAAGGTTCTCAGATTTGTGAAAGAATAAATGAATGATAGCTTAGTTGAAGGATTATAATATAGAGCTGGAAGAAACTTTAGAGGCCAAGTCCAATCCTTTCATTTTACAGAGGAAATGATTTGCCCAAGGTTACACAGAAGAGAGAGAATTTGAACCCAAGTTTTAGTCCAGCATTTTTTCTCTACTGTTACATGTATATTTAGTGCAAAAGCCAACAAAAAGTATTATTTAAATAGCTAGATCGTCTAAAAAGTATTGGTGTTGGTATGCTATGTTTACCCTTTGTTTTTTTTATTTAAAAAAAAAAGTCAGTTCATTGATATCACCAACAAACCAACTTTTAGTTCTAGTGGGTCACTGTCAAAGGGTTGGGAAAGAGCTAGCACATGGTTCCATCACATTGACTTCTGATGTTCTTTGATATCTTGAAAAAATTTTTTTGAGATTGTGACTTAACAGAATTGGGTACTGATTGCTATACAAACTGAAACTTGGGCATCTCAGCTTCTGGTTTCATCTTGAAGGCTGAGTTTTCATAAGAGTAAACTGGTTCATTGTTTAGTGAAAACCTCCATAATGACTGCTGTTCTCTTTGAGAGGAAGAGGTTGCTTTGGATTTCTTTAAATGGAATTGTGGACTCCCCTTTGATTAATAGCTGAAGAGTAGAAAAGGTTTACACTTTCTATTTACAAATGACTCTTGTTATGCATTCAAAAGTCGGAAATGCTTCCATGTGTGTTTGAATGCTTCACTTGGAGACTGGCATTTCACCATTACCTATGAGGCAAAACAGATGGTTTCCATTGTCTGTGGAAACAGCTTGTTAGTCCCTGGCCTAAAGGACTACTTCAGATACATGTAGCACCCCTTGCTTTGGAAGTTAACTCTTAACACTCTCTCTGTCTCTCTCTCTCATCTTTTTTACATGGACCTCATGAAGGCTTCAAGTATTTTTTGCTCTGATTTCATCATTCAGTACTAATTATAAATAGGTTGTCACCCATTTAGTGTTTAATGTCCAGGCTGACCCTGCCCTTCTGGCTCACCTCAGCTTTTTATCTTTCACCCTACATACAGGTTGTTCCTTGTAGCCCCAACCTCTGAAATTCCAATACCAAACAAGACAATTTGGATGCCTTTTTTTTTTTAATTTTTAATTTTTTTATTAGTCAATTTAGAACATTATTCCTTGGTTACAAGAATCATATTCTTTCCCTCCCCTCCCCCACCCTTAACACGCAATTTCACTGGGTATTACATGTGTCCTTGATCAGAACCTATTTTCATGTGGTTGATGTTTGCACTAGGATGTTCACCCAGAGTCTATATCCCCAGCCATATCCCCATTGACCAATGTGATCAAGCAGCTGTTTTTCTTCGGTGTTTCTATTCCCACAGTTTTTCCTCTGAATGTGGATAGTGTTCTTTCTCGTAGATCCCTCTGGGTTGTTTGGGATCACTGCATTGCCACTAATGGAGAAGTCCACTACATTCGATTGTACCACAGTGTATCAGTCTCTGTGTACAATGTTCTCCTGGTTCTGCTCCTCTCACTCTGCATCAATTCCTGGAGGTCGTTCCAGTTCACATGGAATTCTTCCAGTCTATTATTCCTTTGAGCACAATAGTATTCCATCACCAACATATAGCACAATTTGTTCAGCCATTCCCCAATTGAAGGGCATCCCCTTATTTTCCAATTTTTTGCCACCACAAAGAGCGCAGCTATGAATATTCTTGTACAAGTCTTTTTCCTTATTATCTCTTTGGGGTACAAACCCAGCAGTGCTATGGCTGGATCAAAGGGCAGACAGTCTTTTATCGCCCTTTGGGCATAGTTCCAAATTGCCCTCCAGAATGGTTGGATCAATTCATAACTCCACCAGCAATGAATTAATGTCCCTACTTTGCCACATCCCCTCCAGCATTCATTATTTTCTTTTGCTGTCACGTTAGCCAATCTGCTAGGTGTGAGGTGATACCTCAGAGTTGTTTTGATTTGCATCTCTCTGATTATAAGAGATTTAGAGTACTTTTTCATGTGCTTATTAATAGTTTTGATTTCTTTAACTAAAAATTGCCTGTTCATGTCCCTTGCCCATTTATCAAGCCATTCTTTTTTTTGTACAATTGATTTAGCTCTATAAATTTGAGTAATTAGACAACTTGGGTGCTTTTCATTCTTTTCCTCATCCTTGTCTATCCCTTTGGCATCAACAGCCAGCCTTTCTTAGGGGGCTTTGATATCCCACAAAGGATACAGATAGGCAGATATTTAAAGATGGAGTCTTAGAAGTTTTTGCTTCTGCATTTCTGGAAGCTGAGATGTCTAGGAACCTGAGTCTAAGCATACTTATTTCTGCTTTCTAAGCATACTTACATCTGCTCTGGTAACAGGTCTGGATCATCAGGTGCCATAGACCTCATTTGGAGTTTAGACAAACCTTTTGGCCCGCAAAGAGGGTGTAAAGATGAATTTAGAGTTGTGACTTAAAATCTAGATTTAAGTGGTCATCAAATAAAATTCCCAAGTCAGTCTGGAAATTTATGGTAATTTAATTAATATAGAGGGAAGGAATTTAAGGAGAAGAAAGAGGGAGAGGAAAAAGAGTTCATTTAAACTGCTCCGGCTCAGGCTGAGCCAGGCAGGAGTTAAAGGCCTTGGCCAAAGGGGCCTCCCTGAGCCCAAGGGAAAAGGAAGTCAGTCTTATCACTCACCATGAGACTGTCTCAAGGAAGCTGTCTGAATGAGCTCCTCCAGGCTGAGTTCCAGTATTGAACTGGCGCCCAGGCTGCTCATAGGAAGTGATCAGCCAGATCCAACTTTCTGGGGAAAGAGTTTTTGGGAGACCAAAAAAAAATCCCAAATATGTAGACCTTTCACCCTTGTGTCTCCATCTCTAAATTTTCACATCTACCAATTAGATCAAAGGCTTTCTCCAGGACTGCCCACCTTCTTTGATTAGTTTATATCTTTTGAGCTACTTCACACTTCTTTATGTTCACCTTTTTTTAGTTACTTGACCTTTTTGTGATTAATTTAACCTTTATAGTTACTTAACACCTTTTTGTATTAAGGTCTAAAAATACACTTAGCTTAAAGTTCTAGCTTCACTATCAGGTGAGAACTAAGTACCTTCATTGTTCAGTTAGGAGATTACAACTTTATCTTCCCCTAAAGTATGTCTAAGTAGGGTGGAGTAATGTAAAGTACTACAAGATATTCCTGATTCTGTTAAAGAGAGTGTCTTCATTGTTACAATCAGGAGATAGATAAATCAAATCTTCTAAAGTATGGTCTGAGTAGGGTGGAGTAGTTTTAAAATTCACAAGAGGTGAGGGTGCAGTGACACAAAGGAACCCAAAAAAGGACACAGTGATGAACAAAAGGAGGAATGTACCAGACAAAAATTTGGGGCCCAAGCAAAATCCAAAGGAAAATGAACCCTAGAGGAAGCAGACTGGGTGGCTCTAAGAAAGGAGACACACCCAGGAAGGTGCATTGGATCTGGAGGATGGTAAACAATTGAGTGCTAACAAGTGTGGGGAATATCTGAGAAACATAGAGGGGTATGGGTCAGAAGAGTTATGAGAAATGGGGGAAAGCAATGTAGAGATTGAAAGAAGAGCTTCAGAATAAGGGCTGTACTTTTATCACACCCAGATATCTTGATGAGGCCTGAAGACAAGGATGTTACTGGACTTGTTGTGTGGTAGCCAAACTGTACTGGACTTAGGACATCAATTTTAGTCATCTCTGGAAGAATGGGAAAATACTTATCTCTTCATTTTTTGAATATAGATTTCAATTTGTTCAGCCAAGGGACCCCATACTAGCCTAGTTGTCCCATGCATGATATGCTTTTCCTTTCTTCCTCCCTTCCTCCTTTCCTTCCTCCCTCCCTCCCTCCCTCTCTCTGTCTCTGTCTCTCTCTGTCTCTGTCTGTCTCTCTCTGTGTCTCTCTGTCTCTCTCTGTGTCTCTCTGTGTGTCTCTCTCTGTCTCTGTCTCTCTGTCTCTCTCTCTCTCTCTGTCTCTCTGTCTCTCTCTCTCCCCCCCCCCCCCCCCAATCTTTCTCCCATCTTGCAAACAAAGTATTGGTTCCAAGTCAGAAGGGTGTTAAAACACTAGGCAGCTGGGGGTAAATGGCTTGCCAGGTTGACATATCAGGAAGTGTCTAAGGCTGGATTTTAACCTAAGTCTTTCTGACTCTCAGTCCTGGCACTGTGCTACCTGGTTGCCCCTATGCATGATGCCCTTTAAAAGCACCTATCAGAGGCAGCTGGGTGGCTCAGTGGATTGAGAGCCAGGCCCAAAGATGGGAGTTCCTGGGTTCAAATGTGGCCTCAGATATTTCCTAGCTGTGTGACCCTGGGCAAGTAACTTGACCTCCATTGCCTAGCCCTTACCACTCTTCTGTCTTAGAACCAATACACAATATTGATTCTAAGGCGAAAGGTAAGGGTTAAAGAAAAACAACAACCAAAAAAAACCAAAACACCTACTGTTTTTCATTATGTCCATATACCAGAGATGAGATTTTAATCTGCGATTAGGCCTCAGTTTCCTCTTCAGTAAAATAGAAATGATTTTATTGCTACTGCCTACATCATATGGCTTTGTGAAGAGGAAATAAGATAATTAGACATAAAATGCTTTGCAAACTATAAAGTTCTATGGAAATATCCATTTTCCTAATCTTATTATATGATGCTCAAACCCCAGGGAGCATTCTCCAGGCTGTATACTTTATGATGCACTGAAAAGAGTACTAGATTAGAGTGGAAGGACCTACATTCCAATCTCAGTTCTATGAGATCTTGAGTAAATGATTCAACCAATAAAACATTTTAAAAGAAAAATAATTCCCCTTTCTAATGCTAATAGCTGATAATTTTGATGATGATAGTTTTGCTGAACTGCTTTTTTTCTCTGTTATTAATAAGAGATGGCTCTCTGGGAAAGTAAGGGGAACAGATAACATTGGGAAAAGTAGTTGATATCCAAAACAAAAGATACCAATAAAAAGAATTATTTTTTCTGAAAAGGAAAAAATGTCATAGTCTTCTGGAAGGTAGAAATTGGGACCCACATCCTTCTCCTGCCTCCCATTCAGCATACAATAAGTAGTGCATATAGGTAATTTTTTTATGAATGAATATAGGAAGAGGGAGGTGGTGCTATAAGTTGGTTGCATTTTATTTCATTTTCAAATCAGAGACAATTTTGAGTAATAACTTTTCAGTCTTTCTTTTCCCAATTGTGTTTCTGACTTATCTAAGGCAGTAGATTATTCCTGGATAGATTAGTGAAGGGCAGGCTTAGCTCCCCTTATGTGGGTTTAAACTTCTTTGAGTATCACTATAATTCTTGGGAAATCATAAAAAAAAAAGCCTACTGCTTTTTCAGATGGCCCCTTTTACATTCAGTTCAGAAAGTCCTTTAGTGTGTTACATAAAATGTCTTACACTTCTTGAGCACCAAGGAAAATAAAAGCTTACCATGTTAATTTTATACTGATGAGAGGTAGGTCACAATGTCTTCTTTTGCCTGAGTGGGGAAATTATGGTATGACTAAAATACCATTGTTCCACAGCTCCTAGGATGTTTTGCTTTTGAGACCTCTAGAGAATGAGTCATGATAAAAATATATAGGCTCTCCCTTCCCCCCAACTCACAAACTATGTTTGACATTGAATGCAGCCTTGTTGTCCAGTCAAGAAAAAGCCAAGCTGATGTCAAAAGCTCAAGTAGTTTCCCTTCCCCGCCTCCCCCCAAATTGTTCTCAGATGATCCTGCTTGTATTTCCCTTCCAAATGTTATATTCACCAATCTAATACTATCCAAAAGGGCTCTCCTGATCCCAGAAGGAATTCTAGTTGTTACATTTAGTAGATGACATTTCTTTCTTTTTTTTTTGGCTTTTACATGTGTCATTGATCAAGACCTATTTCCATATTATTAATATTTGCAATAGAGTGATCATTTAGAGTCTACGTCCCCAATTATATCTCCATTGACCCATGCAATCAAGGAAATGTTTTTTTCTTCTGTGTTTTTGCTCCCACAGTTCTTCCTCTGGGTGTGGATAACTTCTTTCTCATAAATCCCTCAGAATTGTCCTGCATCATTTCATTGCTACTGGTAGAGAAGTCCATTACATTTGATTGTACCACAGTGTATCAGTCTCTGTGTACAATGTTCTCTTGGTTCTGCTCCTTTTGCTCTGTATCAATTCCTGAAGGTCATTCTAGTTCACATGGAATTCCTTGGAGGATTTTCTTTTTTTCTTTTTTTTTTAATTTTATAATATTTTATTTGATCATTTCCAAGCATTATTCATTAAAGACAAAGATCATTTTCTTTTCCTCCCCCCCAACCCCCCGTAGCCGATGCGTGATTCCACTGGGTATTACATGTGTTCTTGATTCGAACCCATTGCTATGTTGTTAATATTTGCATTAGGGTTTCCTTTAGAGTCTCTCCTCTGTCATGTCCCCTCAACCGCTGTAGTCAAGCAGTTGCTTTTCCTTGGTGTTTCTACTCCCACAGTTTATCCTCTGCTTATGAATGGTGTTTTTTCTGCTGGATCCCTGCAGATTGTTCAGGGACATTACACCGCCACTAATGGAGAAGTCCATTACGTTCGATTATACCACAGTGTATTAGTCTCTGTGTACAATGTTCTCCTGGTTCTGCTCCTCTCGCTCTGTATCACTTCCTCAACATATACCACAATTTGCTCAGCCATTCCCCAATTGATGGGCATCCCCTCGTTTTCCAGTTTTTGGCCACCACAAAGAGCGCAGCTATGAATATTTTTGTACAAGTCTTTTTGTCCATTATCTCTTTGGGGTACAGACCCAGCAGTGCTATGGCTGGATCAAAGGGTAGACAGTCTTTTATCACCCTTTGGGCATAGTTCCAAATTGCCCTCCAGAATGGTTGGATCAGTTCACAACTCCACCAGCAATGAATTAATGTCCCTACTTTACCACATCCCCTCCAGCATTCATTACTTTCCTTTGCTATCATGTTAGCCAATCTGCTTGGTGTGAGGTGATACCTCAGAGTTGTTTTGATTTGCATCTCTCTGATTATAAGAGATTTAGAACACTTCTTCATGTGCTTATTAATAGTTTTGATTTCTTTATCTGAGAACTGCCTATCCATGTCCCTTGCCCGTTTATCAATTGGAGAATGGCTTGATTTTTTGTACAATTGATTTAGCTCTTTATAAATTTGAGTAATTAAACCTTTGTCAGAGGTTTCTATGAAGATTTTTTCCCAATTTGTTGTTTCCCTTCTGATTTTAGTTACATTGGTTTTGTTTGTACTAAAGCTTTTAATTTGATGTAGTCAAAATTATTTATTTTACATTTTGTGATTCTTTCTATGTCTTGCTTGGTTTTAAAGTCTTTGCCCTCCCAAAGGTCTGACATGTATACTATTCTGTGTTTACCCAATTTACTTATGGTTTCCTTCTTTATGTTTAAGTCATTCACCCATTTTGAATTTATCTTGGTGTAAGGTGTGAGGTGTTGATCTATTCCTAATCTCTCCCACACTGTCTTCCAATTTTCCCAGCAGTTTTTATCGAATAGTGGATTTTTGTCCCAAAAGCTGGGATCTTTGGGTTTATTGTATACTGTCTTGCTGAGGTCGCTTTCCCCCAGTCTGTTCCACTGATCTTCCTTTCTGTCTCTTAGCCAGTGCCAAATTGTTTTGATGACTGCTGCTTTGTAATATAGTTTAAGGTCAGGGACTGCAAGGCCCCCATCATATGTGTTTTTTTTTTCATTATTTCCCTGGATATCCTTGATCTTTTGTTATTCCAGATGAATTTTGTTATGTTTTTTTCTAAATCAGTAAAGAAATATTTTGGGAGTTCAATGGGTATGGCACTAAATAGATAAATAAGTTTGGGTAGGATGGTCATTTTTATTATATTGGCTCGTCCTATCCATGAGCAGTTAATGTTTTTCCAATTGCTCAAGTCTAGTTTTAGTTGTGTGGAGAGTGTTTTGTAGTTGTGTTCATAGAGTTCTTGTGTTTGTCTCGGGAGATAGATTCCTAGGTATTTTATTTTGTCTAAAGTGATTTTGAATGGGATTTCTCTTTCTAGTTTTTGCTGCTGAGCTGTGTTGGAGATATATAGAAATGCTGATGACTTATGTGGGTTTATTTTGTATCCTGCAACTTTGCTAAAGTTGTTGATTATTTCGACTAGCTTTTTGGTTGAATCTCTAGGATTCTTTAAGTAGACCATCATGTCATCTGCAAAGAGTGATAACTTGGTCTCCTCCTTGCCTATTTTGATGCCTTCAATTTCTTTTTCTTCTCTAATTGCTACTGCTAGTGTTTCTAGTACAATGTCAAATAGTAGAGGTGATAATGGGCATCCTTGTTTCACTCCTGATCTTATTGGAATGCATTTAGTTTATCCCCATTGCAGATGATATTAGCTGATGGTTTTAGATATATACTGTTTATTATTTTTAGGAACGACCCTTCTATTCCTATGCTTTCTAGTGTTTTTAATAGGAATGGGTGTTGTATTTTATCAGAGGCTTTTTCTGCATCTATTGAAATAACCATGTGGTTCTTGTTGGTTTGCTTGTTGATGTGGTCAATTATGTGGATGGTTCTCCTAATATTGAACCAGCCCTGCATCCCTGGTATAAATCCTACTTGATCATGGTGGATGACCCTTCTGATCACTTGCTGGAGTCTTTTTGCTAGTATCCTATTTAAGATTTTTGCATCTATATTCATTAGGGAGATTGGTCTATAGTTTTCTTTCTCTGTTTTTGACCTGCCTGGTTTTGGAATCAGTACCATGTTTGTGTCATAAAAGGAGTTTGGTAGAACTCCCTCTTTGCTTATTATGTCAAATAGTTTGTATAGTATTGGCATTAACTGTTCTCTGAATGTTTGATAGAATTCACTGGTGAATCCATCAGGCCCTGGGGATTTTTTCTTAAGAAGTTCTTTGATGGCTTGTTGGATTTCATTTTCTGATATGGGATTATTTAAGAATTCTATTTCTTCTTCTGTTAGTCTAGGCAGTTTGTATTTTTGTATATATTCATCCATATCACCTAAATTGGTGTATTTATTGTATTGTATTGTATTGTATTGTATTGTATTGTATTTATTGGGCAAAGTAATTTTTAATGATTGCCTTAATTTCCTCTTCATCAGAGGTGATGTCCCCCTTTTCATCTTTGATGCTGTTAATTTGCTTTTCTTCCTTCCTTTTTTTAATTAGATTGACCAGTACTTTGTCTATTTTGTTTGTTTTTTCAAAGTACTAGCTTCTTGTCTTATTTATTAAATCAATAGTTCTATCACTTTCAATTTTACTAATTTCTCCCTTAATTTTTAGGATTTCTAGTTTGGTTTTCGGCTGGGGGTTTTTAATTTGATTGTTTTCGAGTTTAGTAGATGACATTTCTAAGCAGAAAGCCAAGTCACTTGGGAATTTTTTATTATTCCTCAAAGCTGATCTTATCCTTTTTGGACACCAGTCTCCTCTATTTGCATGGTAATTCAGCTTCCCATTGGAATATATATACACTTTTACATCTTAAGACTTCTCCAATGCTGGCAACTCTTCCTCTTCCAGAATTCTGATGTCTGAAATTTGCCTTTGACCACAGCTTCCTTCTCTTCTTTTTCCTCACTCACACCAGATCTCTTTATACTCATCATTATTAAGTTTCATTGTACAGCATGCTCCTTCCAAAACTTGTATTGTTCACCTTCAAGTCCTTTCACTTACATTTGACTTCTATTTCTCTAATGAGATCGAGGGTATCTGTCTTTAACTCCTTAAACTTCTTGCTTCCGCCATTTGCAGTTCCTCATATTTGCCCCTCTTCTCTTCCTTCTGATCTCCATGGAAGAAATGACCTTCCTCCTTTTCAAAGCTAACTCCTTCATCTGTGCTCTTGATCCCACATCCTCCCACTTCCTTTAGGATTTCTTTCATCAGGTATACCCTGCCTCTTGTGTTTTCTATCTCTTCCTCTCTGCTAGCTCTTTCCTGTCTACTTAAAAATATGCTTTGGTCTCTCTCCTCTCCAAAATAGAGAAGGAAAAACCTTTTCCTCCAATTGTTTTCTCTTTCCTTCAGCTATCATTCTTTTTCTCACTCCTTTTAATTACTTACCTTTTTTTAAAAAAACGCTAACTTTTTGTATTAGAATCAATACTGTGAATTGGTTCCAAGGCAGAAGAGAGTGGTAAGGGCTAGGCAATGGGTGTTAAGTGAGTTGCCCAGGGTCATGCAGCTAGGACATATCTGGGGCCAGATTTGAATCCAGGATCTCCCAACTCCAGGTCTGGCTCTCAATCTGCCAAACCACCTAGTTGCCCCTGTTATTAAACTTTTTTTTGGTTATTAAACTTTTTTTTTAAGTCATATGCATGCAGTCCAAAATTATTTTTGTTTTTATTTCTCTCTATGTGGTTTCCCTTCAGTAAAAAGTATAATCCTAGAAGTTCCCCTCAAGGATGGTTTCCTTTTCGTCTTTGTATCCCCAGCTCATAGCACGTGTTTGGTACTTATGGTTGAGGAATATTAAATCCTTCCACTTTCTTATATTCAGTCCTTGTGGTCTTGCTTCTTTTGCTAGCATTTCAATAAGATGCTTTTTCAAAGGGGAGCTAATCTCAAATGCTGGGTCCTTTACTTAATCCCTATCCTCCTTAACCTTTTTATGGTATTTATTGGTCCTGGATGTTGCTCTCACCTCAACTTCAGTGACACTGGACTCTTAGAATTGCTCTTACCAGCCGATCTCTTTGGTTTGATCTCATTTCCTTTCTGTTTTCCTGGCTCCTTTGCTTCTCTCTCCCTCAATGGAGAATTCTCCTTGGCCATTGCCTGAATGTGGGCAGGCCGCACAGTTGAGTGGAAAGGATGTGGCATGATGGGAATATTGGGTTGGACTTTTAGTGTACTTTCCATATTCTTGCATAGTATGGTTAGTGCCATGTCTTATGTTCTCCTTCCAAATCGTAAATTCTTTAGTGTTTCTTTGTAAAAATATGGGAATAGATTTGTTTGCTAGAAAAAAGTGAATATTGTGTTTGTTTAGGTGAATTACATTGAATCTCTTCTTTTATCTGACCAAAGCCAGTCAGACTGCTTCAGGGCCTTAATATCTCTGTGCAGTAATATGTAGCTTCTCCAGGCCTTATTTTTAATCCCAGGCCAGCCTTTTCCCTGATTTTCTCATGATGCTCTTGAACTGTTTTCCCTTGTTGCCCATCTAATGTGTGATAAGAGAATTCACATTCTGATAGCTTCCAAGGTGAGAAGAAATTAAAATAAATATTCTGTAAAAACACCATCTGGTATATTCCAAAACTAAATATAAAACTAGTTTAGATCATTTAGTGCTTTTTGTTTTTCTAAGCCATGGCCTCCATTGACTAATGAGAAGTTAAAATGAATGCTAAGTAAAAAGAGAACAAAGTATCTAGAGAGCATGACTAAAAATTCATACCCGGGGATATGCTATCATTCATATGTTTTCATGCTTATGCATTTTTTGATCAAGGACACCAGTTGGAGGAACGATGACCAATATGATACTTGGCAGTATTTCCTTTTGATTCTGATTCTTGGTATAAAGGCAAATGTCCAGCTAAGAGGGACTGAGGTTACCATTTCAAGCTTCAGGAATATGGCAGTCATTTGGCAGTGTTTTAAAATAATTGTGCTGTGTTATTATTATTAATTTTCAGAGATGTCTACTTTAAAATATTCCCTGGTTTTTCAATTGCCTAATTATTAAATCACTCATACTAAGGGAAATGAGTGACATTACAGTCCTCAAAAAGTGAAATGAGGGAGGTTATTGTCTTTCTGCTATTGCCTTGGTGCCTTTGTGACTTGGAATTTCAAGTTAAATCAAAATGTGAGCAATAGCTTTTCCATTAAAACACTCTTGTTCTCATTACTTTTCCTGTAATATGACTGTTTCAAGGAATTTTATTTATAATAATTGAAAATTAACATACACATGAAAGATAAGCTAAAATCCAAACAAGAGACACAATGCTTCCCCCACTTGGTTTGTAGCATCTACACAATGGGAGTTTCTGAATGAAAAGATGCTTAGTTTGAAGATACCATTTCCAGACCCATCAGGACACATACTTGCTATGCATATCCTCTAGTACAACACACCCTTTCCTTTTCATTTTAAGCAACTGCTGAATTGAGTACACATTTGAAATAGAGAATCTGCTCTTTAAGATGACTCCAAGTGTAAGAAATAAAATTAGGACTCTATCTAGCTACATGGGTGGTCTCAGCCTGGCCACTATAGCAGCTATCCTGGAGCTGTCACCTGAGATAGAGAGAGCTCACTTCCTGGATCAGGATCATATCTGGGATCAAGCATATAGACCATAGTCACATGACCCATGCTAAGTGACACAAAGTAATGCAGACTCATGTAGACCCACACAGATGCATGCCAGCTGTGTTACCCAGAAGGGGAGAACCTTCCTCACACAATCCCCTCTTTGATTCTTTGGGAGACCAGCATGTTAAAATTGCCTCCTTTGGGGTTTCTGGGAGATTAACATGTCAGATCTCCCCAAGAGTCATTCCACCTATGTAGCTTATACCTCTAAAGATTCTCTTACTAGATGTGTATAAAATATTGCACCTTACATAGAAGGAATTACAACAATTTGGGGATAAGAAGAAAAGAAAAAAGGAGAAAGAAAACAACAAAAAGATTGATAGACGCATTGATGAAAAGCCAATTAGGAGGCACTGCCCTTTGGCATAAGAGTTTATATTCGGAATAAATGATAAATTCAACCTGTCTACATGAGTTTGCCTTACTGAGAAGGGGAGAACTTTCCTTGCCTCCGAGGAAAGTTAGGGTAGGAAGCACCATGAAAAATTAGATTAGAATTGAATGACTTTGATGTAGGAAATGGTTCTCATCACATACAAATAATATATTCACCCCAGTAATATACCATTAAAGTTAAAAAAAATATGGCCCTTGACAACTTTTTTAGAGTATGGGAGTAGGTAGTGAGCTTCTTTGGGAGTTTGAAAGTATATTATCTGAAAGTACAGTGTATCAACTATAACTCCTTTTTTCTCTCACCTCCCTTCCAATGACTTAAATGAATTGCAAAAGTGAGGGTGACAGCCCAGAAGGTAACCTAAGACCAGAGAAGGAGCAGGTAATATGATACTGTGGGTAGTGTCCCCTTCAAAAGGATTCTTCCTTTTAGGGATATGTATAATTGAAAATCTGTTACCCTAAAAAAGAACAACATTTCCTGGGAGCCCGCTGACTTCCTATACTTACTTACATACTTCCTGTAGATAGGTGATATTAGGCGGGGACATGGAGGATCCCCGCTTTTTTTGGCCCTGTCGGCAAGCATGGTGGTGGTGAGTGGGGATTTTGAAATGGCTGATCAGCCATGGACATGTGGTCTTTGATTTCTAATGATCATTAATAAATCCCTTAAAATATAATATTTTTATTATTGAGATTTAATTTTTAAATTTTACAGGTACAGAATTACTCTCAGAACAAAAAATGCAAAAGTATCTCTTGCTATGGTCTAGCCATTATCTGTCCCACCCCATAGCTAGTGATTTGAGAAAATCATGGAGACAAAGTGAGAAATAATTTGAATCGTGATCCAAAAGCACATAAACCAAATGTCAAGCTGGATAAGAAATCTAGACTAGATTTCTTCAAAGCACCAAATGCAAAGAACTGAGCTTGAAGTGGGAAGCTAGGTGCCAAAGCAAATATTCAAACCATGGAGGTCAGTACTGGATTAGGAGACAAGATACAGGAAGTCAGTTCCCTGTTAGCTATTCATCTGATTCCACCTCCTGCCCCAAAGCTATGCATTTTCTCCCTCTACCTTCCACTGATATATTAGTATGGTCACATATTAGCCCTTGATTCAGCTACATCATTAAGGCATTTGGCCCAGGCATATCTTTCAGCCATGGAAGAATGAAATAAAATTCATGAAGATCAAGAGCAGAGGAATTGACTGAAAAAGAAAGCCAAACTGCCCAAATATCAGATGGGAGAAAGAATATAGTGTGTATATGTGCATTTTGTGCATGTGTGTGGACAAGCATACATATATACCTACATGATTTTTAGGATTCATAGTGGACTGTAAGCTGACCATGAGTTCAGCAAGGAAAAATGACAGGAACAATCTTTTGAGCAGAAAGAGAAAGCTATCACATATACACACCATAAAGGAATCTTCCCTTCGTGTTTGATCCTAGTTAGATCTTAACTAGTATCCTAGGGGCAATTCAGAATTTAGCACCTTAGAGCTGAGCACAAGGGAAAATGACAATCATAAAGTCAGAGGTGAGACTGTTTGATCTAGAGAAGAAAAAGAAGACAACAATCTTTAAGGATGCCATACCATATTGTGGCTAACTCTTTCCCATCTTCTCTCTATTGAATGAGTGGAAATAGTCTTAAATGATAACAGGTTTATATTTCAATCTGCAAACATTTTCTAAGTTCCTACTGTGTGCTATAGACTGTGCTAAGCACTGGGGATACAAAAAGAGACAAAAGACCTGCCTTTGAGGAACTCATAGGCTAAAGAGGAAGGAAACAACAAGTACCACCACTATGCATAAATATTATATAAAACCCAGATAGAAAATACTTAAAAGAGGGAAGGCACCAGAACTAAGAACTATTGAAAAAGGCTTCTTGTTTTAATTGAAACTTAAAGTTAGCCAGGGAAATCAGGAGATGGAGAGGAAAGAACATTCCATACATGAGGAATAGAGAAAATATCCAGAGCTAGGCATTTGACTTGATAGAAGAAAATTTTTTTTGAGAGAAGAGGAATTGGTGCCTTAGAGGGATGATAGAATATGCTCTGGTGCCCTGTTCTAATAGAATAGAGCAGTATCACAAGCTCTCAGGGCTTGTAAAATGAGAGTTAGACTAGAACTTCTTCCAATTCAGGTATTCTGGAACTCTGACTTATATCTGTGTTGTTCTGGATTTCTTCAAGTTGTTAAAGATCTTTGATTCCTCTCTACTCTTGCCAGGCCCTCCTTTACTTTTTTATTTTAAAAGAAAATGAATACAGTCACTCATCAGGAGGTCCACAAGATGTTTTCCATTACTGATCACTGACTATGCCTGTGTCTCACCATATATGGTACTGGATTATGGGGAAGCTATAGATCCCTCAGCTGATAGTATCTACCATGTTTATGCTGAGCTACTCTGTGCTTGCTTAGGACCCCAGAGGTCTCCTAGGTGCTGATAGAAAGAAGGAGCCACCATTCATTCTTTCCCTCAGTATTGAACTAGGAGCCAAAGTAAATTGAGTTCTTTTAACTGATAATCCACTTGGAAAGTTTTTGTTTCATTTTAAAATATGAAGATATTGAAAATGGAAAGCCATACTAAAAGCCTTAGAAATATTTGTTTTTGAGCAAAAGGACACAAACATTATCCCAGTGACCCTAGGGCAGCCTGAGAGGGCACTTTTATCAATGTAAAAATATGTCCAAGTGATGAGCCCTCATGAGCACTAGTGGAAGAGAAAACAGAATACTTAGGTTTCCCTTTTTGTGGAAAATGTCAAGTATTATTTATAAATCTTTTTGTATGGAGCAAGTTAATGGACCTAGTCTCTGCCCCAGAAGTTGTCCCTGGAGAGGCAGCCTGATACAGTGGATAGAGAAATGGGCCTAGAGTTGCCTCAACTTACTTCATCTACCTCACTAATTGTTGTAAAGATCAAATGAGATAATGTTTATAGATTTCTTTGCAAGCCTTCAAATGCTATGTAACTGTGAGCTGTTGTTAGTAAAATTGACCCTGGGGGACACCTAGGGGGTTCAGTAGATAGGGAGCCAGGCCAGGAATTGGGAGGTCCTGGGTTCAAATTTTGTCTCAGACACTTCCTAACTGTGTGACCCTGGCAAATCATTTAACTCCAATTGCCGCTCTTCTGCCTTAGAATCAATACTTAGTATGACAAGAGTTTTTAAAGGGGGCAAAAAATGTGTAAAAGGATTAGTCGATTGATCAATGAACATTTATTAAGCACCTATTATTTTCTAGTCCTGGATTAAGTTAGTGGGATGGGACTAAGAAAAATATTAAGAACATGGTTTTCAAGCTGGAAGAGACCTTATCATTATCAATTCCCTCATTTTATAGCCAAACTCAAAGAGATTAGTGGATTTAACCAGGGTTACAAATCTAATAAGCATCTGAGTCAGGATTTGAATTCAGATCTTCCTGACTCCAAGGGCTTTAAAGATCCACTAAATTACCTAGTTGCCTTTCCTTCCAATTGCAGGGTGGCTTTATTTATAAAGTTTTAAGACTGGATATATAAGTATCAGGGACTGCTTTCCCCTTTTCACTTCCTTAAAACCTGTTTCATATCAATATTCTTATTCACCTTTCCCGCTATATCAGTGATGGTGAACCTTTTGGGGACTCCATGCCATGTCCCTGACTGCAGTGTCCCACCCACCCCTACAATGGGGGTGGGGGGGTAGTGCCAAGCTCCAAGGAGGTTCCAGTGCCCCATATCCTCAATTCACCGTCATGGCCCTAGGCCCTTAGAGTAGTCACTCTTGGGGATTGACTCCTGACCTACTAGGAAACAGGTAAAAGCTTCCAGGTTTATGGCAAACTATTTCAATGTCAAGATCCTTCTTTTTCTTCAAGCTTTGGGGCCTTCTTAGAGTTCCTGAATTTTTCTGTATAGATTCTCTCCTTGGATTTTGGAGATTTGCCTGCTTTGACTTCTGGTACATGCTTAGTTATTCAACCTTTTACTGTCTACCTAGATTCTAAACTTATATTTGCCTTGACTCTTATTTGTACATGCCTAAATTTTGACTTTCTTACCTAGATTTGACCTATTCTTTTGCTCTGACCTTTGGTTTCCACTCCAAACTGTGTTTTTGTTCTACACTCTAGCTGCACTTTGACTCATGAGCCTCTGAATACAACCATGGATCCTAGTATGCTACGTTACCCTTCTATTCTCTGCTCTGTTCTCCTGGCCCCAGCCCTTTGCCTTATATCTGTGACCCACTGTGACAATTGCTGTGACCCATTTGTTGACAGTCAAAATCAGAAGACACCATTTAAGTATGTCACTATATAAGTATGTCACTTGTTTCTCAGAAAGAATAATTATAATATTTGGCCCAAGGTGTATCTGTCATTGGCTAAAGACCAAATGAAAAATTCCATTCTCAGTAGAGAAGAACCATTCACAAAATAATGATTTAAAAGACTTTTCCCCCTTGATTTGATTCAGATAAAGAATTATGAGGTCCTGTGCTATTATTATTGCTATTTGTTTTGGGAAAATGTTGGCTGAACTAGGAAATTCAAAGGTATAAAATTTTAACAATCTTATAGAAATTTTGATCCATTCCTATTGACTTTTAGACACTAAGGATTATAACGAAGTCAGATAACTTCAGTTTCCACAAATAAGTGGTAAATATTGACCCTAGAAATATCATCAGGCTTCCTGTACATCTCCATTTGTTTATTGGTTTTTGTTGCAGGGAAGGAACAACAGTCCCTGTTTGTAGATGTGCTGGTCTGAAATATGAAGAGCTTTCAGGGAGTTGACTTCTCTCCTTTGTCCTTAACAGTAATCCAGAAAGAGTAGACTTCTGGACTTTCCTTAAAAGGGGTTAAGCTAATGATATGGTAGATTGTATCTTGATACTATAAAATAGGTCATATGTTTCCCTTTGATGCCTTACATAAAAGTGAGAAATGAGCAACATGGAAAACAAAAGAATATTCAGTGTAATATGTGAGGTTCCATGTGGGCTTGGCTAGAATTGATTGTTCCTAAAGAGTGATAGAAGACCTTTTTCTAGGTTCTTTAGAGTGGCTCCTCTATTCCACTCCTAGCTCTCCCACAGGATCACTGACTCTTAGCTGTGGAACCAGAAAGGTCGTCTAGTTTAACCCCACTTTTATACCTGCTTTGTCCATTTTCCACAGGAGAATGCTAAGATTAAATAATTCACCCAAGCTCATAGAGATAGTGAGTAACAGAGTGGATATTGAGGTCCAGGTTTTGTGACTGAATTCAAGTTGAGCACTCTTTCCACCAGCTGCTGCTAGCTCCATGAAAATTCCATCTTGTTGGAAAGGTGGGAAGTTTTACCACCATTGTGGTTTTCCTGTTTCACATTTAATATTCCTGGGGTTGCCATTGCTAGGCAACAAGTTTCATCAGCTACAGCCTTTGAGGCCTTGGTCATTTTGACCTGTTCTTTTCTTGACTGGGTTGGGATTCCTCCTCTTCCTCCTCATGAACTATTTGGGCAAACTGTTGTAGCTCATAGGGTTGGTTTGTTCTGTTCCTTGAAATTCTTAATACCAAAGGAATTGCTTGGAATACTCAACTCTTTTGCAATCAGCCAGACATCGAATTGAACAGATTTTGTGAATAGCCATTTTAAGTTTGGGGTTTTGTGAGAAGAGTTTATAACCTAGGCATAAGGTTATGAAATTTCATCTGACTTGAGGGAACAATTCCCAGGATGTTTCCAGTTTTTATTAGGTCTGTGAAAACACATACACAGCACTTGGCAAAACACCTATAGGAGAAGCTTTTTTGTATACCTGGAGACCCCATACAGTACTGCTGACATAGGCCAAAGTCCTGGGGAAACCAATCTACAATTGATTGAAATTAAATAGCAACTTGTTTGTTTTATAAACCTGGGACTGTTCTCTCATTTAAGCTAGAGATTGAATAGGTTTCTGATTGGCTCTTGGGAGGCCTGGGAAAGGAGAGCTTTTCCTTGATTGGATTAGTTATTGTGATTCCTTTTGTGGGGGGAGGCAGTGGTCTGAGCATCTAAAATATTCATAGCCACTCTTCTTGGTAGCAAAGAACTGGAAACAAAGTGGATGCCTTTCAGTTAGGGAATGGCTAAGTTTTCTTATATGAATGTGATGAAACATTGATTATTGCATTAAGAAATTAGGAGTGTAGTAGGGCAATTGGGTGGCTCAGTGGATAGCGAGTCAGGCCCAGAAATGGGAGATCCTGGTTTCAAATTTGACCTTTTACACTTGCCAGCTGTGTGACTCTGGACAAATCAATTAACCCCATAGCCCTTCCCGCGTTTCTGCCTTGGAACCAGTACTTAGTATTAATTTTAAGATGGAAGGTAAGGATTTTTTTTCAAAGTAGTGTGAAAAAGTCAGAATCGTGGGAAGATCTACATGAACTTGATTGACAATGTACACAGTTAGAACAAAGGAAGAACAGTGACAACAGCATTAAAAATAAATGTTTTGAATTATGATGACCAAGAAGATTTGAGAAAATGGGTATAGAACATAGCCTATACTATCAGAAGCAAGTGGGTTGTTTAGTGTTGATGAACTGCTTTTTTTAATCTTTTGTTTCAAGGGATATAATGTAATGGAAAAAAGAATAGATCAATAAAAATGTTGTGTTTTTAAAAGGAAAAAAGAAGTCCCTAGAAGAGTCTCACTTGACCTCGTGGCTCTTTAGTGGGTTCCCTATACAAGTTTCCAGGAAGGTGAAACTTATTGCTGGCCCAGCTTTTCTGCTAACACCCTTCAACTTTAAGGACATTTTGATGACTGCAAAAATAAAAATGTGTATTTTTGACATGGTTGCCATGCAATTACAATTGGTAGGAAGAGAACAGAACTGAGATTAAACCATTTTTCTGGAGATGAGGAGAACATTGGGAAATCTTCATGGTTGGTAGGCTTGGTGAGGTCCGTGTGTCATCTCCATGTCACAAGACTGGGGGCATGCCTGGACCAAATCTGGGTGGAGAGAGTCCAAAAGAGGGAGGGTGTGCTCTGAGGAAAGGAGGGGTAGGTGTCAGGCCAGACCAGGCAGCCTCATTCTGGCCTGTGCTTAGTTTCAGTTGAGCCAGACAGTGTGCACTAGAGCCTCTAGCCTGATGCTACTCCTGATGGCAGCATTACCCCATTGTTTTTATGTGTCTTCACTACTTGACACACTTTTTCTTTTAGTTTGACCAATGCCACCGGAAAGATGATTGCAAGTTCAATTTTAAAGAAAAAAAACCTTTTTGGCTTCAGTTTTACTGTATATAAAATTAGGGATTGGAGGAGAAAAGTTGAATGGACAATCTCTTGGGCCCCTTTTAGCTCTAGTGTTCTGTAGGTAGAAACAAAGACAAGGAGAAATCTCTATAAATTTCACAATGGAGCCATGCATGTAAACTATACATTTGCTCTTAGACACAGTGAGAAATAAGTGATTTTCAGTATGATTAAGTCATTTAAATGCATTTTGCTTTTAAATCCTTACTGAGAACACAGAATTGAAGAAAGAAAATTAATGACATTATTTTAAAAAGTCCTTTGTATTAGATTGGCAGCATCCAGCCCTTTGCCTCCTGAAATGTTCTACCTATATACCCCCCAAGAAGCTTTGGTGAAATTTCATTGCCTTTTGGCAGAGGGCAAGTGAAATAAACTTAGTTTTTTGATAATGATACTATTGTCTGTACTTTTTAATCTGCATGTTGTGTTTAAAAAAAAATTTTTTAACACTCCTTCATTGGGCATGTGAATTGGATAGGAAAATAATTATAATGGCCCTGAAATGTTTGGGTTTTTTTTCCTTCCCCTCTTGGTAATTCAGGGAAATGGTGCAGGTGGACAAGTTGAATTGTGATTAAATACAGTGACCACCATTAGTTCCAGAGAAGAGATGATGAAATACTCCTTCTTCTTCTTTGAGGGATGGAGGGGACTATGGATACCTAATGTGAAATGTACTGATGGATGCTCACACTGGGTTAGGAGCTTTTACTTCATTTTTTTGTTATAAGGAAAGACTTGTAGGTTAGGAATAACAGTAGGAAATAGCTGTGGTGTAATAAGTGAAAGACAAAAATCATATTGACAGGTTATACATCAACCAAAATACCAAAAAATGTAAAGTGGTTGGCTTTTTTATGTCAAGCAACACAGGAAATGACTTGCAGATTTCAAAATACTGGGCCTTTATAATTAATCTCAAGGCATCACAATTAATTACAATGAATAAAATGTACAGTTAATCTTAGAGCAAAGGACCAACTAGCTTTGTTAAGCCTCAGGAGTCACCTCCCTCTATTCTCTTTGTCTTTTACCATTGGGGCTTGGGGCTAGGTCAAGTCTCCAAAAGTCAAAGACCCCAAGGGACAAATGCTCCCTCCAATGGCTTTTTAGCAATAGATGTCACTCCTGAATCATTCAGGGCTCTGACCTTTTGTTCTTTCCTGTCTTCCTTCTGGATTTTTTACTCCTTCCTCCCCTCTTAGCCTCTCTTTTAAAGTTAAATTCTGCATCATATTTTCTAAAAGTGAGTTTTTATTGGCCTTTTCTTTGCATTATGATAATTTCTCCACTATCCTTCCCATTCCTCCTCTCAGAAAGTGTCCCATATAACAGTATTTTTTAAGATGAAAAGATAAAGAAGAGGGAAAAAATCAGTACAACCAAACAATACACTGAATAAAGTCTAAAAGCATGGTTGATGTGTGATACTTATGAAGCTCCTTCCAAAAAAAGGTGTGCTGGGTATATTCTCATATCTCTTCATTTGAATCCTACTTGATCTTTATAATCCTGCAACATTCACTTCTGACTTGTATGTGTTTGTGTGTATGTGGTGTTTCCATTTACATTGTTGCAGTCATTGTGTATGCTGTTTTCTTGGTTCTGCTTATTTCACTTGCCTGGGTTTATTTAGGTCTTTCCATGCTTCCCTATATTGATCACATGCATCATTATATGCCACAGTTTGTTTATCTGTACCTCAGTTGATAGGCATCTAGTTTGCAATTCTTAGCTATTAACAAAAAGTGCTGCTATAAATATTGTGGTATATATAAGCACTTTCTTCTTATTAATGGTTGCCTTGGAGTATAAGCCCAATAATTTAGTCAAAATAAGTGGACATTTTTGTCACTTTATTTCCATAATTCCAAATTGCTTTCCAAAGTGATTGTACCAATTCACAGTTCCATCAGCAAAGTATTAGTGTGTCTGCCATCTCACAACCCCATCAACATTGAGTATTGCCTTTCCCCACCCCCCCATCTTTGCCAATTTGCAGGGTACCAGGTGAAGCCTTGAGATTATTTTGATTTGCATATATCTTCTTAGTATGTTGAAGCCTTCTTTCATACTAATGAATTCTTTGTATTTCTTCTTTTGAAAACCATTCGTTCATTTCCTTTGATTGCTTATCTATTGGGGAATGGCTATTAGTTTATATATGTACACATACAGATCCACATGTTCGTTTATATCTTAGACACCAAACACTTATTAAAGAAATTTGATGCAAAGTTTTTTTTTTCCCATTTGATGACTTCCTTTCTTGTCCTCAGTGCATTAATTTTGTCCATGCAGAAGCTTTTCGGTTTTCTGTAATCAAAGTTATCAATTATTTAATTTTATAATTACCTCTATCTCTTGTGTGGATAAGAATGCATCTCCTGCCCATGGCTGTGAAAGTTCTATGATCTGCTTCTCTTCTAATTTTTTTTTATGTATGAGCTCTAATATTAGGGACATGTATCCACTTAGAATGTATTGTGGAATAGTTGTTGATCTAAACCCAATTTCTGCCAGACTGCTTTTCAATTGTCCCAGCATTAAAAAAAAAACAAATAAAGATGTTTTTTTCTCTATCTGATATGTTTTTTGCTAAACACTGTATTATTGAACTCCACTATTTCTTATTCTTCTGTATCTAGACTTCCATTGATTTACCTTTGTAGTTTTAAACCAATACAAATGACCTAAATGACTGCTGTTTTATAATGGACTATCTGGAACTGCTCTTCCCCCTTCATCCCAACTTTTAAAAAAGGACTTTCCTTGATATTCTTGATCTTTTGCTTTTTGAAATGAATATTGTTATTTTATCTTACCAAGTTTTTTGTTTTTTTTTAAACCCTTACCTTCTATCTTGGAGTCAATACTGTGTATTGGCTCCAAGGCAGAAGAGTGGTAAGGGCTAGGCAATGGCAGTCAAGTGACTTGCCCAGGGTCACACAGCTAGGAAGTGTCTGAGGCCAGATTTGAACCTAGGACCTCCCGTCTCTAGGCCTAGCTCTCAATCCACTGAGCTACCCAGTTGCCCCCTATCTTACCAAGTTTTGTACAATATCTCCTTGGTAATTTGATTTTTATAGCATTAAAACTATGAATTAACTTTCGTAGTATTGTTATTTTTAAAATGTTGGTATGTCTCAGCCCTGAGCACTTAAATCTTCCTCCAGCTATTTAAATTGTTTTTTTTTATTTCTTTAATGAATACTTTATAATTGAATCTGTTTTTGTGTTTTTTGCATGTATGTGTTTTGGTAATCTACTGGGATAATTTTATCTCTCTTTTTATCTACCCATATACTCTTAATTTCTTCCTCTTGTTTTATTGCTATTGCTACCATTTCCAAAGCTATTTCAAGTAATTGTGGGGAGAGTGAGCCTCTGTGTTTTACTCCCATATTTAATGGGAAAGATTCTAGTGCATCCCCATTGCATATGATGCTTGCTTTTTGCTTTAGATAGATATTTTTATGATAATAAGAGTTCTGCCTTGCATCTGCTTTGAAGCGTTTTTAGCATAAGTGAGTGTTGTTCTTTGTCTAAGGCTTTTTTGGCATCTTGATGCTCACATCATTTTAGATGCTTTCATTTTCAGTTGTTCTCAGTAGTTTTCAAGAGGTTGATAATTCTGTTAGTTTTGTTAATTTTTTTCTACTGTTGAACAATCCTTACATCCCTAGTATAAATCCAACCGTGTCATAATGAAAAATTCCTTGGATTTCCTACTCCATTTTATTTAGTCCAGGACAAAACTAGGCACACTGAGTAATATAAAGTTGTTGGGGTGCAGGAGATATGAAATTGAAGCCATGTGCTGTAAGGAGATAGCAGCCATCTCAGAACCCTCTAGTGGCAGAAAGTTCTAAGGAAAGTGCTGCCAGAAATGATTCGTGTAAGAGTTGAAGCTGAATATACTGACTAGAATCCCTAATTCTCCCTTCTCTCCCATTTTATTGTACAGACTGTTTCCATTCTAGAACAGAGACTGACCCTGACAGAAGACAAACTCAAGCAGTGCTTGGAAAACCAACAACTAATCATGCAGAGTAAAGCTGAGTGATTTGGAGAAGAAAAATCAAGAGTGATATCGATTTTAGGAGTGTGATTGTGTGTGCATGTGTGGTGTACATGTGTGTGTGGTGAGGGCATAATGCATTTGTATTGTGTGAATTGTATAAATAAAACGGATATTTTACTGAAATCAAACGTGTGGTTGTCCTCCGTCCTTTCAAATGATGTACAGTCTGGCTCCAGCCTACTTTTCTAGCTCTCTTCCACATTACTTCTCTTCACATGTCCGGTCAGACTATCTGCTTGCTATGTGTTCCATCTCCTGCTGCCCCCCATGCCCGGGGTGCACTCACTCCTCACTTCCGCCTCTTGGCATCCTGGCATCCTATCCAAATGCACCCTCATGATAAGGTTACCTTTCCTTCCCCCCCAGTGGCCGGTGCCTTCACTCCCAGAACTTATCTTGTATTTATTTGGTATCCACGACTGGTTATGTTTTGTTCCTTCTCAGAGAACAGAAGGCCATTGAGGGCAAGCACTGTTCACTTTTGCACACTGTCCCTGGTGCATAGATGCTAAAACTTTTATTTTCTTATTTAAATATAGGTATCTCGTGAGCATTCATTGTATTTTACTGGGCCCAGAATGGTATGTGATCTGAATGGTCTTAAGGTTTATAACTTTGCTGCAGAGACCTTGTTTTCCTTTTAAAAAAAAATGGTGGAGTAACTTCTGGAGGCCATTAAAATGGTGATGGTTTCCAGTCGGTGAAGAATACGGGAACAGGTTGGCCTTAACATGTACTAATCTCATGGGATTTTTCCATCTTTCACTCACTGTCTTGGAGTTTTCCATCTCTAGTATGAGTTAAAAATCAACTACAAAGAGCTAGAAAAGCCAAAAGATTTCCTCAGAACCAAAGAAAAACGCCCAAACTTGACTGAGTCAAGTTTAGTACCAGGGGAATTGGCCTTGTTTATGAAAGTACAGAAGTATTGATTTATGGATGGGATAAGAAATGAAAGAAGCCTAACACATTCTAACTCCAGCATGACTTCCTCCTCTTTCTCAGACTAGTGAGGGTCAAGCAGGCACCCCTTGAACTCATTTCCATTTCATTGCTCAGGACCTAATTAGTTCACCGGGACCCAGAGCTGTGAAAGTTAGGAAAGAGAAAATGACATGCTTTGAAGGGGCCTCTCAAGGAAATCTTCTGCGGAGGCCCAAGAAGCCCCTCTCCCCCCCAGCAACCATAGCATGTTGTTTCTGAAGCAATTTGGGAGAAAGAACAGAACCACTTAGAGCAGCCAGCCCTGGGCTCTGGCCACCAGCCCAGGCCTGGCTCACAGGCCTCCTCAGCCTTCCCCTAGAAACATAGACTTGAATGTTTTGAGCACACGAGTTTCCATTTGCTCACAGGGGTTTCCATAAGCGCCCCTTTCCTCTGCACCTGTTTCTGTAAAAATCAGCCCAAGCCTGCATTCTATTGAAACCTTGTAACTTTTATTGAAGTCTTATTATTTCCATATGGGTGAAATGCCTTTCTCCCTGTCTCTGCCAGCAGCTCAGAGTTCCTCCACACCTCCTATTCCTTGACAGCCCCATGTCTGTCCATCCTCTTCTGTCTTTTATTCGCTGCCCTGCGAGAGTGGTCGTTGCCTTTTGTCGTTAAGTCCTCCCCATAGATTTGCACTGTGCCTGCTTCTGGAGTGCCCGCTCAGCTAGCCTGACTGGCAAGGCTTCCCTCCTTGTCTAGAGCCCAAATGTGGAGTGTTTGTTGACTCAGACTTAACAAATAAGAGCTCCTCTCCCTCTATCCCATAGGGAGTTGCAATTGATATCATATGCTAGTTTTGATCCTGTTGCTTTCACAGCCAGCGGAGTCACCGGGGTAGAAATGCAAACTGCTTTAAATGCACGCACACAAGCGCACACACACAACAACTTGGGCTGGTAGAAATCCTCATTTATTTACATGGCTCTTCTGGACCTTAATTTTGAGTTGGAATCATCTGCTTAAATCATGCCAAGGATTTGACCAACTCTTATATGTTCTATTGAGAAGTTTATGCTTTACCCAGAGATGCCACTGGTTAAGTAAATGCCCTAAGGAGGTAACTGATAAAAAGGAAAAGAAAAGGGCCTGATAGCAGTGCTTTTTAAAGTAGCAAAGAACTGAGAACCAAATAGATGCCCCTCAGTTGGAATGTAATGGACTCTTACTGTGCTGTAACAAGCAACATGAAAACAGAGAACCATAAGAAGACTTCTAGGGGCTAATGTGAAGGAAGCAGAACCAGGAGATTGAGGGCCCCAATAATGTAAACAGAATAACGACCAGGTAGACAAACCTCAGTGCTGTGAAAATGGACTGCGGAAGCCTGATTTCTGAGATGAGGTGGGAAGAGAGTACACTCACCTCCCTTTGCATAGCTGGAAGACTACGCATGGGGAACACTCCATATGATGTTGAATTTTTGTTGATGTATTGGTTTATTTTTAAAAAATGTGAACCATAAACAAGTTTTTAAATTCTTTGTTAATAAAGGGACATATCGAGAAATGCAGGTGATGTAAGAACAAAAACTATCAATGAATATGTCTCTGACAGAAGAAGCTAATAACTAGCTGAGAATTGTATCATGACAGTATAGTCTAGAGGAAGAGCCTTGAACTTAAAAGTCAAGAAAACCTGGTTTCAAGCCTTCCCACATCCCACGAGAGAATGACCAATCACATCGCCTTACTGGTGGGTGTCCAGTGAGGTTTGTGTGAGGCAATATGGTAGAATGGAAAACAACTGGCTTGGAATCTTAGCTTGGTTTCTTACCATCTCTGTGTGTATATTATTGGATAAGTCACTTCTTGGGGCTTCAGTTTCCTCATCTTTAAAAGAATAACTTTTATTTAAACAATGAGCTCTAAAGTCTCCTCCTAAATCTATGATTCTGTGATAGTGAGCCATTCTAGTGGGCACACTGCTGCGGTAGTGAACACCATAATGACTGATTATGTCCCAGAGCATTTCTGGAAGGCCAGTTTGTTTGAGGAGCAGCGTGAGTACTCTCTAGTGATTAATGGAGCTCTACTCCCTAGGAGCTGGCCTTCTAAGACAGACACTGTGGTCATACATCATGAGAATATCTGAACAGTGAATGTGCCGACATGAAAGGAAGAGGAAAAATTGAATTTAAAAAATAATGTATTTTTTTTTCAGCCCTGAAGTTAAGAGATGACACTCAAGGTTGGGGAGGAAGAGTCTGGTAGAATGAAGTTTATGTTTATAAAAGTTAGATGGGGTAATGTTCAATGGAAAAGAAAAGGAATGACTTGTATTCAGTGTGCCAAAAAGTGATTATAGTAGCAGGTGGCTCAATGGGTTGAGAGTCAGGACCAGAGATGGGAGGTTGAGTTCAAATCTGGCCTTAGACACTTTCTAGCTGTATGACCCTGGGCAAGTCACTTAACTCCCATTGCCTAGCCCTGACCACTCTTCTGCCTTGTAATGGATACTTAGTACAGATTCTAAGACCGAAGGTAAGTGATTAAAATAATTAAAACAAACAAAAAAACATGATTGTAGTAGAGAAGCTTACTTCTTCTAGCCAAGGTAGTGGAACCAGAGAAACAAGGTAAGTTGAGATGTCTTCTGCAGTTAAGTTTGGGCTGCTAGGATGCCACAGCATTGGTTGGGATCTCATAGAGCCCCTGTTCCTATTTCCACCTAAAGCAGGTCTTCTAATCTGTGATCCCATGATAGTGAACCATTATAGTAGGCTTTTCAGCAGGTGGCTGTCGAGCTACTTAGCTGGCTAGTAGATGAGGAATTCACTTCTCTGGGTTGTCAGTTCCCTGGATGGGTAGCTCCAATTATTAGGAAATTCTTCTGATAAGCTCAAACCTGCTTCCTTGGGGCTTTCTCCTCTGCTTCTTCCTTCTCTAGAGCCATCCATCAAAAGCCTGTTCCATATGACAAATCCCTCACTGCAAACCTCCTCTTTGGAAAGTTTCCTCTGGGCCTCAGTTTCCCCAAGTATAAAATGAGGAAGTTGGACTGGATAAGCTCTAATGGCCCTCCCAGTTTTGTGATTGTTGGTGTCTTTTACTGGTTCATTTAGATCACACCCTCTAAATACATTTGTCCCCCCAAAAGTTCTCCCCTAAAGCCCAACTCTCCCTTTGTTTGAATTACCTCTTCTCTATCACACATGCCTATGTTTTCTCCATCTCTCCCTAATTTTTAATCCTGTCATCACAGTTGCCTATTGGGCATTTCCAGTGGAATATCCTGTAGACATCTCAAATTCAGATTTCACCTCACTTGAGTCCATCCTCCATCTATCTGCCAAAAAGTGATTTTTCCTAAGTGCTCTCCTCTCCTCTCCTCCCCTCCCCTTTCCTTTCCTTCCCTTTCCTTTCCTTCCCTTACCTCCCTTCCCCTCCTCCCCTCCCCTCTCCTCCTCCTTCTCCTCTTCCTCCTCCTCCTCCTCCCCCTCTCCTCCTCCTCCTCCTCCGCCTCCGCCTCCGCCTCCCCCCCCTCCCCTCCCCTCCCCTCCCCTTCCCTCTACATTTATTAAGCACTTAGGCTACATTTATTAAGCACTTAGTATGTTCCTATGATTTTTCCCCATGACAGCCCTTCAGATTTTTATAGGTGGGAATCTTGTCCTCTGGGTCTGCTATCTCCTCTGAGCTAAGCAGGCTTCCTAAAATTCCATTTATACTGTGAGGTTTTCTTGAATGTACGTTGAATGTTGTCAGTGTTTGAACCTACAATTTTCACCAAACCAGGCAGCCCCGTTGACGTAGTTTAATGCCATCTTCAGACGCGGCGCTGTTTCTGCCCAGGGATCTGGGCCCAATCCTGTCCTTTGACAAGACATGTGGCCAGAGGGTCCAACCGCCTCGTATAAGAAGAGACCGTCTTTTCCCCTCTCTTCTCATCATTTTCCCTCTTGTGGTAGGTTCTGGGACCCTTTTGGGATGTGGGACTCAGAGTAGAGAGGGAGAGAAGCAGGGGTGGGGGCGAGGGTATATTAGAATTGGTGTGATATACTGAGGGATGGTGGGGGAGGAGCCTGGGAGTCAGGACACCCACCTCTAGGCCCCCATTCCCTCACCTGTAAAATAGAGGGGTCAGACTAGAGGCATCCTGAGCTCCCTGCCATTCTCGAGGCCATGGACAGATCACCAAGCCTCCCTGGACCTTAGTTTCCCCGTCCGTAAAAGGATTCTCTGGAGCTACGAGTCTGTGATCCTTTGATTGAATAAAAGACTTTGGACAAAGCAGCGTCTTTCTCAGAAACTGACATCCCAGGATTCTCTCTTGCCCAGGTGGCTCTGAAGGCCAAATTCAGGAGGGCTTTAGGTATGTGCAAGGTTTATGCTACAGTGTCGAGTTAATGTCCCCTAAATGATTCTAGATCTACTGTCACTTTTGTGTGTATGTGTGATGTGTGATCTTTTGGGGGGGATTTTCTTCCTCAGAAGCTATTGTATCTCTAATAGACAGACAGATGGATGGATGGATGGACGGACAGACAGATGGATAGATGGATGGATACTCCAAAAGACAATCACTTATACAGTGCATCCATTACTCAAATATTATATTGTAAATATTTCAATATATTATTGGTAGTAGTAGTAGTTGATACAAAAGCACATTACAGTTTCCAAAGGGCTTTTTTTCTTGAAAATTCCTTTTGAAGTAGGTGGATGAGGTGCAGCTGAAGAAATCGAGGCTCAGAAAAAGAAAGATGCCTGGTCCACCATCGTATAATTATTAAGTTTCAGAAACAGAATTTGAACCTAAGTCCGCTGACTCTAAGAACAGCAGTTTTTCTCCAAACCATTAAACGTGGAAGTGTCCCCTATTTTGGAGATTCTGTTTTAAACCCATCAGAATAGATTTTCATCAATTTTCCCTTTGTCGATTGCCTTTTTCTTTTTTTTCTTGCATGTCCCCCAAGCCTAGTGTTGTAAGGATTAGCTGACAGTGCTATAATTTCTCAGATTTGCTTTTTGGATGATCTTAGTAAATTCTCCTTTCTTCGAGGAAAACATGCCTGATGTCCTCACTTGCCAAGTGAAGCTTTTTGCGGCCCTCCAAATCTCAGCAAGCCCCTAAAATGAAAGAACCACAGACTAGAACAGCCCCCAGGGCTGGGGATGTTTGGAACCCAACTCAGATCCTCGGTTAATTCCATTTGCCTTTAAAATCTACCCCCCAAAGGCAACCAACCCAGGCACCACCTTGAAGCCTGGCCGTCTTTGTGGGAGGAGGCCGAATGTCTGTGTAGCCATGTTGTTTCTGAATTTCCTGTGGCTCACAGGGCCCTGCAGAGGGTTAAGGATTTTGTCTGGGGCCTCTCCAGCTTATCCTGAGCCAAGTTCTTTAAAAAGTAGTTTAATTTGCTGCCTTTGGAGTTGCCAGACATATGACCTCACTGAACATTCAGCAACAGCTCTTTGTGCAGAGATGGCTCCCAAGGGAGGCTGGAGTGACCCCAGGACTGCTGCTGAAGAGCTTGGGCTGCTTTAGGGATGGAGCATGTTAAGTATAATTCTGATCTAGGAAAAAACTGGAATCTTGAGCACAGCTCACAGCCCACTCATTCCCTCCTTCCTGTCTGGAAATGAGGTGGAGCAATGGCCTGTGAGCTCCTGCCCAAGTAGGGGAGAGTGTGTCGTGCCAGAACCCAGATGGTTTTCCTGGAGAGGCAGGCAGGCAGGCAGGCAGGCAGGCGGGAGGCTCCTGGCCAGCCCTAGCACCGGGTGAGCTCCCCTGTGTGGAGGGTCACTTCTGGGGAAGGGGCGCTGTCTTCTCCATCTGCATTTTCACAAATAGCCATCGCCTTGCCAATTTGAGGATATTTTTCTCTCTTGTCATTCTGGCTGTCACCAAGAGCCAGGCAACAGAGCCGAGCTTGGAAGCTGGGCTGCTTTTTTGGAAACAAAAGCTCCAAATCAGATCTTTTCATTTCAGACCCGGGTTAAATGGGACCGAGACAATCATGTTTCAGTTGCTTCATGACCGAAAGAACCCAACCTAGGAAATCTCTGCTCTTCCACAGCAGCCCCAACCCAGGCCTCTTGTGGAGGCCTCCTTTGCCCTATTTTTCCAGCCCAGCGGAATGAAAGTAGACAGAGCTGGTTTAAATTGAGATCAGCCACCCACACTCTGCCAGAGTCCTGGGGTTGCAGTAATGAACCTGTAAATCAGAATAGAAACCAAACGAAAGTCTGGGAGCGAGTAATGTTTGGGCTCCGGTAGCCAAGCTGTGTGTCTTTCAGAAAGCATGCTGAACTAAGAGATTTGGGACAGCATCATCCAGGGAGAGGGGCAGAGCATCCAGCCCACTGACCATTAACAATCCTTGATTTTTTAAACCCTTCTCTTCCATCTTAGAATCAATACTGTGTTTGGGATCCAAGGCAGAAGAGCCATAAAAGGTAGTTAGTGGGGGTGAAGTGACTTGCCCAGGGTCCCATAACTGCAAAGTGTCTGAAGATAGACTTGAACCCAGGACTTCCTGTCTCCAAGCCTGGTTTCCTATCCACCAAGCCACCCAGCTGCCCCCAAATAATCCATTTTTTGAAATGAACACCAAAGTCATTAAAAGCTCCTGCAGATTCTCCCAAGAACTATTTCCATCCACAGATCTCCTTCCCAAGCAGGCCTAACCTAAGGAGGACCTTGTCCAGAGAAGGTAGTATGGTGGTCACGTGGCTCCCTAAGGACCCATGACCGGGTCCTCCTTCCTGGCTCCAGCTTTGTTGGGTGCCCTAGGCTCAGAGGCATGAGTCTGTCATTATTCTAATTACTCATGAGATCTTGCACCTGGGCTTCTGGAAGCAGTCCTGCTTTAGCTCTACCCAGTTGTGTGGATTCAGCTTGGCTGAATGGTTCAGAGGGTAAGGCTCAAAAAGTCCAGAGCTGGCCCTTCATCTGCTCCCGGACCCCAGAGCCAGTGGTCTCTGCTCATGGAGGGATCCTTAGGTCCAGCATATGCCTTCCTGAAGACTAGCCCCTGCAGAGACTCCTCGCCAACTCGGGAATAATAATAGCCTGTGCCAGCAGTCCCAGAAGCCCAGGATGCTAAGGGAGAGCCATGAGTCACTCACTGAGCCAGGGCTGGTCACCCTGCTGTGTGTTCCCCCATTTCAATAGCCTCTGGCTATTTTGGTCACACAACCTGCTCTCTCCTCACCTCCCTGGTTATTAATGCCTCTTCTTCACAAACTGTTTGCACAAGATGGGGTGCTTTGATGAGTTCACACGGAATTGAGATGTGGCCACATAAGGGGAAAAGTTGGTCTGTGCCAGGATGTCATCATGGCCCAGTGCTGCCTCAGCGGCCCTTTAGGACTTGCGTGGGCTGTTGGCCCTTCTTTCCCAAAGGGTTAATGTAATCAGTTGGCCACTGTAATCTCACTTCTCTCTAACCTTCCCTTCCTGACTCTATCTACCACCCCCACTCTCCAACCCCCAGGTCTCTGAGAGGATTCTCTTCCCAGATGTCTGGGAACCCATGCATTCCAACTTCCCCCAAATCAAGCCTACAAAAACAAGTCTGCCACTCCCTGGGGGAAGATTCCCTATGAAACAGGAACATACACAGCACACGCATGCATGCCAGTCTGCATAGATCCAAGGAAGGCTTTCTCCATAGATAAAGCTTCCAAAGAGACCTGGGGGCTTTCCTGAAACATACAGCAAGAACAAAATTATTTCCGGTGAAACTACACGTAAACAGATCTTCCCCAAGAACTATTTCTAACTCTGGAACTCAAAATTGCTTTCCCTGTAGGTGAGACCATCAGTGTCTTCCCTCAGTCCTCCCTTGTCTAGTTTCCCTGCTCTCCAGTCCAAGCTAGTTATCTTCATTCCACCCTCCCTTTTATTCTTTTTCAACTCCCACCCTTCTCCCACTCACCAAAGTAAAATCAGCCCCAGAATCATTAAAAACCAGCAGGTGACAGTAAACAAAGCTTTTCAATCTGTCTTTATACTCAGCATCTGAACCAAGTACTCTGATTTATTTTAATTTGAGAGTCTATATTTCCTATAGGCAGGAACTGGCCTTTGGTGCCCCTAGCCATTCTCTATTCTTTACCTTGATAGAGTTGAGAGCAGATCTGAATATTCCCTAAATATTAGACAGCTGAAAAATATTTGGAATGAAAATTCCATACATTTCATGGGACAGACATTCAAAAAGACCTTAAACAGATTTAGAGCTAGAAGGAACCTAAGAAATCGATAATTTAACCCATTTTACAGATGAGAAAATGTAGTCCCAGAGAAGGGGAGTGATTTGCCCAAAGTCACATGGGTCATAATTGCCAAGGCTGGAATTTGAATCCAGTTCTCTTCCTGCCAGATTTAGCAATCTCCACTATACCATGCTTCCTCCTTGGATTATAAGCATACCCAGACACAAATGAGCTCAAGTAATCTCATTTTCCCACAATCCAGGACTCTCAGTTCTTTCCCACCTCCAGGACTCTTCCTAGAGCTTTTTTCTAATGTTCACTCCACCCCTACATCCCAAACTACCATTCTTTAAGACTCAACTTGCCTCCCCCACTCTAGGAGGTCTTCCTTGACCACCCCAACCCAGATTGATCCATTCCTTCCTTAACATCTTATCACATTTACTGTCTATAAGACAGCTTAGCCCTGATTGTTTAGTCTTTTGTTCACTAATTGTTTCATGGATATGAATCTCATTTTCTCAACTAGAAGGTAAATTCCCAAGGAAAAGAAGCTGGGGGATGGAGGGGTAGAGGGCAGGTAGGTAGCTCAGTGCATTGAGAGCCAGGCCTAGAGACTGGAGGTCCTGGGTTCCAATCTGGCCACAGATATTTCCGAGTTGTGTGACCCTGGGCAAATCACTTAACCCCCATTGCCTAGTCCTTGCCCTTCTGTCTTAGAACCAATACATAGTATTGACTCTAAGATGGAAGGTAAGAGTTTATAAAAAGAAGAAAAGACCTGAGATAAAATCCAATCTCAGAGATTTACTAGTTGTGACCCTGGGCAAGTCACTTAACCTTTGTCTACCCTAGTTTCTTCATCTATATAAAGGGGATAATAATAGCACTGATCCCACAAGGTTGTCATGAGGATCAGATGAGATAATAATTCTAGCACACTTAACATAGTACTCAGCACATAAGTGCTTCATAAATGTTAGCTATTATTATTATCATTGTTCAGTCATTTCAGTCATGTCTGACTCTCAATGAGTCCATTTGGGGATTTGGGGCCAGAGACACTAGAGTGTTGCCATTTTCTTCTCTAGCTCATTTTCCAGATGAGGAAACTGAGGCACATAGGGTGAAATGACTTGCCTAGGGTCCCACAGCCAGTAAATGTCAGGCTAGATTTGAACTCAAGAAGATGAATCTTCCTGACTCCAGGCCTGTCACTCTATCCACTGCACCACCTAGCTGCCCCATTACTATTATACAAAGACAAAATTGCCATCCCTCCTTTCCAGAAGCTTCTATTCTCCTGACAGGAGTACTGTGTATCCACTTGGCCTTGGCTTTGAATTCTCTTCCATTTTCAGGAGCACCTGAACACAGGGCTGTTGGGAAGATGAATCAAGAGAAGGTGTGCTAAGTATTGGGCAAACCTGCAGCGCTATACCAAGTTGGCTACTATTTTTTTTTCTAGAAATAACTAGAAAGTTGTGATTTGGCCTCTGCTAAGTCGGTAATGAGACTGAACTTAGATCCAGCTTGTGCCTCAGTTTTCTATCCCCGACCCAAGTAATGTGCTGTCTAAATGGTGGCTTGTGGTTGCCTGTGGCGTACCAAAACACTTGGAGGAATCTGGACAGTGTGGGCTCAGTAGTGACAGAAGCTCCTCTTTTGGAGGGTGAGCCCTGGTGAGCCACGTGGGGCTTTGGCAATGGTTTCTGGCATTTTCATCCTCCCCTCAGACACTGAAGAAACCTTGGTCTTGGTTGGCACCCAAGGGGTCTCTGGGACCTCCTGCTTGTAGGTAATTCCCTCCTCAGATGCTCCTCTGGGTCTCTGACATTCATTCATACAGGCTATGGAATAGACCTTCAAAAAAGACCTTACGGCTACAGGTTTGGAGCTGGAAGGGATTGGAAGAATCAATAGCTGATTGGTGGGGGGGGGGGTGTCCCAAGTCCTGGGCAGGAGCCTTCCTTCCTCTCTGCAACCCCTCCCTGACATGGGCAGCTCATACCTTCTGCTCCCATATGAATGGAGATGCTGTGTCTGTTTCGGAGAGGCAGGCCAGAGTTCTGAGCCCAGAGCCTCCCTGCTGACTCGAGGGGAGAATGCAGAGGCTGGGTGGGCTGTGGGGGAGGAAATGAGCAAAACAGAAATGAGAGGGGGGGTGGAGAACAGAGAATGAGAGCAGAGGGAAAGAGAGAGGGGGGGGGAAGAGAGGAGAGAGAAGAGGGAGAGAGAGGAGGAAGAGAGACACAGAGAGAATGAGAGAAGGGGAGAAGGACAGGGAATGAGAGGAAAGAGGGGAGAGAGAGACACAGAGAGAGAGAATGAGAGTAGGGGAGAGAGAGAAGAGGGAGAGAAGAGGGAGAGGAAAGAGACAGACAGAGAGAGACAGAGAGAGAGAATGAGGGGGGAGGGAGACAGAGAAAAAGAGAGAAAGAGAGAGAGGAGGAACAGAGACAGAGAGAATGAGAGGAGGGGGAGAGAGAGAGGGAAGAGAGAGGAGAGACAGACAGAGGAGGGAGAGAGGAAAGAGACAGAGAGAGGAGGGAGAGAGAGACAGAGAGAGAGAGAATGGGGGGAGGGAGAGAGAGAGAGAGAGAGAGAGAGAGAGAGAGAGAGAGAGAGAGGTTTTCTTCCCTAAGAGTAATTATCTCCTGCTCTTGCAAACCATTCTGAATCTTATTTATATCTCCTCAGTTTGGGAAATAATGCTGCTTTGCCAAGAGGGTTTGAATTTCAGTTGTTCTTGAATTTATTCTTGAAAGCTCTTTGAAATTTTAATTGGGAGAAGCAGTGTAATTAGCCCCCTTGCAGCAAAGAAGCAAAAGTCGCTGGGCTCCCTAAGTAGAAACATACATCTCTCCCAGATAGAACAGCTCTTCAGAGAATAAAGTTAGCCCCAGTGGGTGGCTGACTGGGCCCTGGCTGCTCTGGGTTGCCCAAGGATAGTCCTCTGCCCACATCTCTCTGCCTCTGAGTGGGAGGTTGTCTCTGAGGACCTGGAATTGGCCTGGGGCAGCTGAAGTCTGTCTTCAGAGTCAACCATGGCCTGGCTGAGAGTCCCAGTTTCTCAAGTAGATGGGTACCCTTTCAGGCCAGGAACTATGCAAAGATCCTGGAGATAAGGAGGAAAAGGAGAGTTTCGCCTAGACTCTTCCAGGGATTGATTCAATAAAGAAGGCCTTGTTCATGGATGGATTCCACAGAGGTCTGGGCCTCATTCATCTCTCTGATTGATTCATTGATTCAATGCTGTGGGCCACAGTTGCCTTTAAGGTTGCCAAGGAGCAGGGTCTGACCTTGCCTTTGGACCTGCTCCTGTCAGGAGGTCATGAGCCCCAGGGGGACCCCACAGGGAAACCTTCTCAGTCTGAGCCCAGGGTCAGCCAGACCCCTAAGAACCTTGGCTTGGGATATTCTCCCATCTTCCAGCCCCCTTTACTGATCTCCTACCACACCTCCCCTTGCCAGTTCCTCTGTAGCTCCTTTCTCCAAGTAGACTATAAGCTTTCTGAGGACAGACTTCTCACCAAATGAGCTCTTCATGACTTATTTTAGCCCCTTTCCTCAAAGTGGAATTCCACTCACAGACAAAGGCACCCAAGACTTTGGAAACCATATGAGAGAGGGAGGGACTAATTAGCCAAAGGTTATGATGCCTCTGGAGGGGTGGTTTCCCTCTTGGGGCCATTGGGTAGATGAGATGGTGGCCCATGGATATCCAGAGGGCCTTCAAGGGCTGCCCTCTTCCTTGCCTGTACTTCTGTGGTCCCTTTATGGCAATGACAAGGCATTGCCAGTTGTCCTGACTTTTGCCTGGCCACTGGACTTCAGGGAGTCTGGAAGAGAGGGCAAGATGACCTGGAGTTAGGAAGATCTGAGTTCAAATCCTGTTTCAGATACTTACTATCTGTGTGACCCTGGTCACGTTACTGAACCCCTGTCTGCCTCCATTTTTCTGGGTCATACTGGTTCCTATGTTTCATATCCACCACCCCAGAGACACCAAAAAGCCCCATATAACTTCCTAGAGCCCTTTCTCCCCATTCCAGTTCAATCTCTACCCACTTGGCAAATTGATTTTCCTAAAGTCCCAGTCTGACCAGATCATCTCCCTATTGAGTCAATTCCATTGGCTCCTTATTACTCCTGAGATAAAATACAACATCCTTTTTGGCTTTTCAAGCCCTCTGTAACCAGGCACCTCTCTTTCTTTCTGGTCTTCTTCCTCTCTCCCCTTCTCCACCTACTCTGTGGTCCTGTGACCTGGAATCCTTGTCATTCCTCATGAAAAACACTCTACCTCCCAACCCTGGGCATTTTCCTTGGCTGTCCCCCCAGGTCTGGACCTCTCTCTGTCCTCCTCTTTGCCTCCTGGCTTCCTTCAAGTCCTCGCTAAAATCCCACTTTCCACAAGAAGTATCTCCTTGTCTTCCTTAATCTCATGCCTTCTTCCAGACTATCTCCAATTCGTCCCCTCTATATCTCCTTGGTGCACAGTTGCTTACGTGATGCCTCCCCTGTTAGCCTAGAAGTTCCTTGAGAGCAGAGATTGTCCTTTGCCATTCTTTATACCCCTCGTGTTCAGAACAGTGCCTGGTACACAATAGGTACTTAATAGATGCTTGCCAACTTGATTTGATTTGACGTGTTTTTTTTGTCTGACCTTGGCCAGCTCCATTTTCCTATGTGTATACAGTATCTGGGGCAGCCCAGCCTCATACAAGGAGCCCCAGAAAAACAAACTCAGGCTCAGGGTAGTTGTGAGAATAAAATGATAAAACTCTGTGAGCCTATTCACTCAAAAGCCCTCCAATGGGTTTACTTTTATGTCAGCCAGAGGACATAATTTGTGTAATGCAAAGGCATTTAATCAATAGCCCAGTGGGAAGGGGAACAAGAGGCCATCTTCCCTACAAACCAGTCTATCCACACAGCCAATGAGAAGAGGACAGGTTGAAAGAACCTACGTACCAGAGTATGCAGTTGCTCATCTGTAAAATGAGCTGGAGAAGGAAATGGAGAACCCTTCCAGTATCTTTGTCAAGAAAACCCCAAAAGGGGTCACAAAGAGTCATACATGACTGAAAAATGACCAAACACCACCACTACCACAGAGCAGGAATGTGGGGAACCCATCTGGCCAGGGCATATCCCCAAAGGGCTGTGTGTGCAAGAAACATGAGATGCCAAAGTCTTGGGCGTATCTTGGTGCTGTTCTGGCTGGACCCCTTCCCTGATGGTTTTGGGTGCCATGTTGCCTTTTTGAGGCACTGCTAGACAATGGTCTATTTTCTCTTGAGCACTAGTAGACATAGGATTGTAGAGCTCTCCTTGGCTACCAGCTGTTGGCTTCCATATACTTCCTCAAAGGAGATGCTACTTCTTTCTCTTAAAAGGATTGAACTCTACCATCTCTCTTTTTTGCTTAGAACGGAGCTTAAGCTTCAGCTCTTGTTGAGATAGGGAAGTCCTTAACCTAGGGTAAAACTAGGAAAGAACCCTTTGTGGCTTTCTTTTAATAAGAAAATAAGAATATTTTCATTCCCAAAGTCTTAATTGTATGCAGCTTTTCTTTCTAGAGGGGTAGAATCTTGCCTGGAGGGATTGATCTCTTTTTGGAACATGGAATAATAGCCAGACAGCTAAGTAGAGTCCACAGGCATTTAATCTGTCTTTGAATCTCTCCTCTTTGTCCACCAGGGGCAATATCTCTGTTCCTGGTTTCTATCTGACTTATGATTAGAAATTCCTTATAACTTACTACCTTCCAACTCCTTTAACTAGATGAAATTGTGGCTAGATATCCCCACCTACCCCATTCCTTTGTTCCATATATTGTATATCAGTGGGTGACAAACCTAAGGCTATGGGGATTATGAAAAGGAGGTAGTAGAGGGGGATGCCAAAGAAACCCCCAAAGCACTATATGGTTTTGAGGCCATTTGGTTTTCCTTCATCCCAAATCCATGCAAATAATTTGGGGAGGGAGGGATAAGATTCCACCCCTCATTACCCCCCAAAGAAGTTCCTGCTAACCACCATCTTATATCTCCATCGTTTGCTCTAAATTCCTACTTTTACTGTGTCCGTGTGGCCAGCAATGAGACTTTCAGACTTTCAGATCTCTTTCCTAGCTCTGGCTTCTGGGTCTTTCGGACCCGGCTCTCCTCCGTTTAGTAACTCCAGCCAGGCTTGGGGTGGAAGAATTTGGGGCTTTTCCTGTCTAAAGGATGGGAAGTTGGCCAGCAAAAGGCGAGCTCTTCTGTTTCTCTCCTCATTGGGAAGCATCTCTGTTACAAGAGAGTAACAGCTCCTCTCACTAGGGGCCAACTGTGAGTCTTCCCTCCCCCTCCTCTCCCTCTCTCCTTTCCTCCCCCCTCCTCTCTTCCCCTCCCCCCCTCTGACTTTTACCACTTCCCCACATGTTTCCAATTCCTTCCAAGGCCCATTGTCCCCCTCCCCCACATTCTCATTTCCTCTCTCCTCCACCTTGCATGTGGAACTCGTTAGGGGGACCAGAGGGGTTTGTAACCCAGCCACAGCCTGGGGCTGCTCAGGGCTAGACTCAGAGAGGCAGGAGAGGCAGCAAGCTCCACTCACCTCTACCCCAAGATGCAGAAACTCTGAGGACAGAGTGGTGAAGACCCACTCATGAGGGGGCTCCCCACCAGCCACCATCCAGCATCCTAAGACCTCTGTAGTCCGGCCCTCAGGGGGCAGAGGGGCTCACACAGCTCGGGGGAGGCTGGAGGCCTCCTGGTTAGCAGAGATAGGAGACAGACAGCAGCTGTGGCTGGAATGCCAGGCAACTGCAACTGGAGAGCCACCCTTCTACATCTAGGGCGTCCAAACTGTGGCATCTAGGTTTAGCTGCCTGAGAATTGAATGAATGGCCCAGGCAAGACCATTCTGGAAGGATGAGCCTTCCTCATGGGCTGATGGGGACCTCAGCAATGGCAATCCCTTTTCTCTGCCTTAATGCTTGGCCAACTAAGGATGGTCTTGGTTTGTCCAGATCCAGGAGGACATCCAGCCTGAATTCAGTCGGTTAAAAAAAAAAACAAACCAGTCCACCAAGCAACCCATAAACACATGTTAAGCACCTACTATGTACAGGTACTGGGCTAGGGGCAGGGGATATAAGTGCAAAGAATGACACAATCCCTCCTCCCAAAGTGTTTATGTTCTCTAAAGTGCCTGCCTAGTACCAAACACTATCTGCTAGAGGCTACCGATTCACATCCCCTGCGTTCAAAAAGCTTATGGTCGAGGGCAGCAGATAGAAAGCCAGGCCTGGAGATGGGAGTTCCTGGGTTCAAACCTGGCCTCAGATGCTTCTTGGCTGTGTGACCCTGGGCAAGCCACTTCATGCCCATTGCCCAGCCTTTATTGCTCTTCTGTCTTAGAATTAATACTATGTCAGAGGTAAGGATTAAAAAAAAAAAAGGCTTACGGACTAAGGAAGGAATTTGCTATGCATGCAAAAAGATGTAAGATAACAGGAATAACATTTCTCTCTCTCTATGTGTGTGTTTTGCATGTGTATATACACATACTATAAATACAAGTAAATATGTGTGGTATATATACATGTATGTATATAAATCTGTGAAATAATTAAAATGTGACAAGAAGGGGCAAGAGACAAATGATTTCAAACTAGGAGTATCAAACTCAAATAGAAACCTGGGATATGTGAGTCACATCTTGACTTAAAATGTCACAAATTAACATTATCTATGCTGCATTGCATTTTTCTTTATTTTGTTGAACATTATTCCCACTTACCTTTTAATCTGTTTCTGGCAGCACTTAGGAGTTTAGCAGATGAAGTCTCTCAAGTTTGGTGCCTCTGCAAACAATCTGAAATCGGGGAAAACACTTCAAGAGAGGATCAGGGCTTCATGGAGGTGGCCCTGACCCAGGCCTTGAAGGAGAAGGAGGTCAATAGTCTGAAAGAAGAGAATGTGGGCACTCAGGGCACTGGAGGGTTGCAGTTGTTAGGGGAGTTGAAGGAACCAAACTCAGAGGCAGGAGAGGGCAGGAGGATGAGTTTGGCCAGAACTTGGATTTTGTGAGGGAGATTGTTATAATATATAGCCAGAAAAGTAGGCTGGAGCTAGATTCAGGAGGGTCTTTAATGCAAAAGAATAGCTATTTTATTCTGTAGGTAATAGGGAATCACCACTGGTTCTTGAGCAAAGCAGGAGCATAGACAAACTGGTGCATTAAGAAGTATATTTGGGCAGTTGTGTGAAGGATAGCTTAGAGAAGGGGTCCCTATCACTAATTGAGAAAGTAAGAAAACTCAAATCAATCTCTTGTTACAAATGTGTGATCAAACAAAACAAATTCCCACATTAGCAGTGTCCCAAAAGTCTCAATTTGAGCTAGGAGTTCGTAGAAGGCAGGTAGCCTGTGTTGCCATGAGCCTCTAACTCATGACCTTAGTGACTGGTCATTGTGTTGATCAGAGTTCCTAAGACTTTCAAAATGGATTGTTTTTACAATATTGTTATATAAATTGCTTTCCTGGTTCTACTCACTTCACTTTGCAGGAGATCATGTGTCTTCCCAGGTTCATGAGAATGAACCACAGCCTTTATCATTTCTATTTTGTTTTGTTTCTTTTAAAAACCCTCACCAAGGCCTAAATCCAGAAATAAAGTTAAGGGTGGCATCAAGGAAGGACTGAAGTTTAAGAAGGTACCCTAACCCTCCAGAACCTACCTATAAAAAGGTAGAAAAAATGAGCAGACAACAAAAAAGGCACCTAACTATAAAGAATTTTTATGGAGGCAAAGAGCAAGGTTACAGATAAAGAAGGAGACAATGAAAGCAAAGCAAACATATACAAAGTCCAAAAGGAAAATATTCTGGAAGAGCTCAAAAAGGACTTTAAAAACCAATTAAGAGAGGCAGAGGAAAATTGAGGAAGAGAAATGAAACCAATGCAAGAAGAAATGGACCAAATGAAAAAGGAGACCCAAAAGCTGATAGAGGAAAATCAGGTTTTAAAAATTAGAATTGGACAATTAGAAACTAATGATTTCATGAGACATCAAGAAACAACAAAACAAAATCAAAAGAATGAAAAAACACAAGAAAACATGAAGTATCTTGGTGAAAAAAAATCTAACCTGGAAAAAGGAGAGATAATTTAAGAATTATTGGACTACCTAAAAGCCATGATAAAAAAAAGTTTGGACATCATAATACAAGAAATTATCAAAGAAAACTGCCCAGATATAATAAGTTTTGGTTCCAGGACAGAAGAGCTGCAGGAACTAGACAATACGGGTTAAGTAACTTGCCCAGGGTCACACAGCTAGGAAGTATCTGAGGCTAGACTTGAATCCAGGACCTCTCATCTCTAAGCCTAGTTCTCAGTCCACTGAGCCTTCAGGCTGCCCTTCCTTTATCATTTCCTGCTGCACAATAGTATTCCATCACATTCATATACCATACCTTATTCAGCTGTTTCCCATTCAATGGGCATTCTTTCAGTTTCCAATTCTTTGCCACCATGAAAAGAGCTGCTATAAATATTTTTCTACATATAAGTCCTTTCCTTTTTTTTTTTTTAAAGTCTCTTTGGGGTATATACCTGGTAGTGATATCACTGGGTCAAAGGATATGCATAGTTTAATAGCTTTTGGAGCATAGTTCCAAATTGCTTTCCAGAATGTCTGGACCAGTTTACTGCTCTATCAACAGTGCTTTAAAGTATCTTTTTTCCCTATAACCCATCCAGCATTTGTTATTTTTGTCAACTTTGCTAGTGGGTATGAGGTAAAACCTTAGAGTTGTTTTGATTTTTATTTCTCTAAATATTAATTATTTAGAGCTTTTTATTCCATATGGTTATTGATAGCTTAGATTTCTCCCCCCCTGAAAACTACCTGGTCATATCCTTTGACCATTTATTGCTTGGGAAATAGAATCAGCTCCATATGTATTTTAGAAATTAGATCTTTATCAGAAAAATTGGCTGCAAAGATTTTTACCCTCTTGTTTCTCTTCTAATTTTCACTGCATTGGTTTTCTTTTTGCAAAATGTTTTTCACATTATGTAATAAGAATTATTCATTTTACTTTCTGTGATCCTTTGTATCTTGTGTTTGGGCATGAACTCTCCCTCTATCCATAGATCTGACAAGTAATTTCTACCTCAATCCTCTAATTTGTTTATGATGTCACCTTTATACCTAAATCATGTGCTTATTTGAATCTTAATTTTGTATACAGTGTGAAATGTTAGTCTATAAACAGTTCCTACTAGACTACTTTCCAGTTTTCCCAACAATGTTTGTCAAATAGTGTTGTTTGCTCCAATGACTATGATCCTTTGGTTTGATCAAATACTAGCCTACTGCATATTGTGTACCTAACCTTGATCAACCTCTTTATTTTTTTTAAATTCAATTTTATTTCAATTCCAAATTCTCTTGCTCCTCCCTCAACTGCCCTAACCCTTTGAAAAGACAAGAAAAAGAAAATCCATTATAATTATAATACCCCAACCCCTCAGATTTTTCTGAAATCATGTCCTTCATCATTTCTTATAGCACAAGAGTATTCCATCACATTCATATATCATAACTTGTTCAAGCATTTCCCAATTGATGGGCATCTTCTCAGTTTTCAGTTCTTTGCTACTACAAGAAGAACTGCTAAAAATAAATAAATAGAAAATAATAAAAAATAAAAAGAAGAACTGCTATAAATATTTTTGTACACATAGGTCTTTTTCTTTTGTCTTTGATTTCTTTAGAGTATAAACCTAGTACTGGTCTAAGGGTCTAAGGTACAGTTTAATAGCTTTGGGGGTACAGTTCCAAATTGCTTTCCAAAATAGTTCAATTAGTTCACAACTTCACCAACATTGCAGTAATGTATCTGTATTCCCGCATCCCCTTCAGCATTTGTCATTTTCAGGTTTTTCATTTTAACAAAACTGATAGGTATAAGGTGTTACCTCTGAGTTACTTCAATTTGCATTTCTCTAATTAATCATGATTTGGAACATTTTTTTATATGACTATTGATAATTTTTATTTCTTCCTCTGAAAACTGCCTATTCATATCTTTTGATCATTTATCAATTGGAAAATGATTCCTTTTCTTGTAAATTTGATTCATTTTCCTAAATGCTTTAGAAAGGAGAGTATTTTCAGAGAAACCTGCTGCAAAGATTTTTCCCAGTTTCCTGATTTTCTTCTAAGTTTAGCTGCATTAGTTTTGTTTATGCAAAAACTTTTAAATTGTGGACCTCTCTATCTCTTGTTTAGTCATAAAGTAATCCCTTATCTATTGATCTGGCAGGTGATTTCTTCTATTCTCTGCTAATTTATTTATGATGTTGCCCTTTATATGTGAATCACGAACCCAAATGTTGGTCTTTGCCTACTTGTCATCAGATTATTTTCCAATTTTCCCAACAGTTTTTGTCCAATAGTGAGTTCTTGCCCCCAAACCTTGAATTTGGGGATGGTCAAACACTGTTGTATGTTGTGTACCTAATCTATTTCACTGATTAACCTCTCTATTTTTTTTTAAACCCTTACCTTCCAATACACAGTATTGACTCCAAGGCAGAAGAGTGGTAAGGGCTAGGCAATGGGGGTCAAGTGATTTGCCCAGGGTCACACAGCTGGTAAGTGTCTGAGGTCAGACTTGAACCTAGGACCTCCCATCTCTAAGCCTGGCTCTCAATCCACTGAACTACCCAGCTGCCCCCTAACCTCTCTATTTCTTAGCCAGGATCCAATATTTTTCTGATTACACCTTTGTGGTGTAGTTTGGCTCCTTTATTTCCCATTTTAAAAAATTGATTCCCTTGATATTCTTGACTTTTTGTTCCTCCAGATAAATTTTAAGGTTTTTTTCTAGCTCTAAGAAGTAATTCTTTGGTAATTTAATTGGTATGGCATTGAATAAATCAATTAATTTAAGTAGTATTGTCATTTTTATTATATTAACTCAGTCTACCTGTGAGATATTAATATTTCTCCAATTACTTAGATCGGCTCTTATTTGTATAAATAATGTTTTGTAATTGTGTTCCTGTAGTGTATATCTAGGCAGATAGACTTCCAAGTTGTTCTATAGTTTTTGGAAATAGAATTTCTATCTCTTTCTCTCTTTTTAAAAATGTATCTCTTTCTGCTGGTTTTTATTGATCATATACAGAAATGCTAATGATTTATGTGGGTTTATTTTATGTTCTGTAACTTTGCTGGAGCTATGAATTGTTTTTCTTTAAACCCTTACCTCCTGTCTTAGAATCAACACTGTGTATTGGCTAAAGAGTGGTGAGAGCTGACTTGCCCAGGGTCACAGAGCTAGGAAGTATCTGAGGCTAGATTGGAATCCAGGACTCCTCTCAATCCACTGAGCCACCTAGCTGCCCCCAGTTATTATTATTTGTTTTGATTAGTTTTTTAGTTGACTCTCTCAGGTTCCCAAGTAAACCACCATATCATCTACAAAGAGTAATTGTTTCCTTATTCCTTCAAATTCTTTTTCCTGGTTTATTGCTCAATCTCTCTATTTCTTCACCAGTACCAAATTATTTAGATGATTACTGCTTGCGAGCTGGTGCCGCTAGGCTCTTTGCCTTTCTACTTTTTTTTCATTATTTCCCTTGAGATCCTTGACCTTCTGTTCCTCCAGATGAATTTAGTTACAATATTCTTTCTAACTCTATAAAATAATCCTCGGGTAATTTGATTGGTATGGTACTGAATAAGTAAGTTAATTTGGGTCTATTGTCTTTTTATTTTATTGGTCTGGTCTACTCATGAGCTATTAATATTTCACCAGTTATTTAGGTCTGTCTTTCTTCATGTGAAAAGAGATGTAATTGTGTTCATATAGTTCCTGTGTGTGTCTTGGCTGCTAGACCTCCTAGTATTTCATACTGTCTGTAGTAGTTATTTTAAATAGGATGTCTCTTTCTGCTTTTTGCTGATATATGGAAATGCTAATGATTTGTGAGAATTTATTTTATATCCTGCAACTTTGCTGAAGTTGTTAATTGCTTCTATTCGCTTTTTAGTTGACTCTAGGATTCTTTACCATTTCAGTGCTTTACCTGCAAAAAGTCATAGTTTTGTTTCCTCTTTACCCATGTTTATTTCCTCAAATCAAGGGCAGTCAGGTGGCACAGTAGATAGAGCACCAAAACCTGGAGTCAGGAAGACTCATCTTCTTGAATTCAAATCTGGTCTTAGACACTGACTAGCTGTGTGATCCTGGGCAAGTCATTTAAACCCTGTTTGTCTCAGTTTCCTCATCTGTAAAATGATGTCAAGAGGGAAATGCCAAACCATTTCAGTACCTTTGTCTAAAAAAAACAACAAGAAAATGGGGTCACAAAAGTCAGACACAACTGGAATGACTGAGCAACAACAACAAATTCTTCTAATTTCTTTTTCTTGTCTGCTATAGAATTCCTAGAACTATATTGAATAACAACGGTGATAATGTATATCCTTAGCTTACCCCTGGAAATTCCTCTTGTTTGTCCCCATTACAGATAAGAATGGGATTCTTAACTTTTGGGGAGTCATGGACTCTACAGGGAGTCTGGTGAAACCTCTGGACCCATTCTTAGAATAGTGATTTGTTACCTGTACTCATAATTGAAGGAAATGCTAAATGTTAATGAGAGGTTAATGAAAGAAAGATGATATTTTTTTCTTCTTCTGATTCAAATGTATCCCCAGATTAAAAATCCTTGGATTAGAAAGAGGAGAGACCAAAGGGAAGAACAGTTAGGAGACTATTACAGTAACCAAGGGAAAAAGTAATGAGGATCTGAACTAGAGTAGTATCAGTGTGAATGGGCAGAGAAATATTGTCATTGTAGAATTAACAGGATTAAGCGACTGATTAGATATGGGAGATGAAGAGAGAAAGGTCAAGGATGACTCTGAGTGACCAGAAGGACTTCTGGCTGACTAGAAGGATGATGATGCTCTCAACAAAAATAGGGAAGTTTGGAGGAGTGGGTTTGGGGGAAAGCTGATGAATTCTGTTTTGGACCTGTTGATGTGAGCTGCTAGCAAGACATCTAAATGGAGAAGTCCAGAAAGTAGTTAGATAGAGCTCAGGAGAGGGAGGGATTCCTAGAGGTGAGAATCATTTGCCTAAATGTGTTGGATCTCATGGGAGCAAGTGAAACCACCAAGGGAGAATGTGAAGAAGGTTCAAGATAAAGCCTTGGAAGACATCCATGGTAAGGAGAGAGAAGGGCATATGGTGACCCAGCACAGGATTCTAAGACACCATCAGATAAGTAGATCAAGGAGAGAGCCCAGTGCCATGGAAGCCAAGGGAAGAGAGAATACCCAAGAAGAAGGGGCAGTCAGTAGTGTTGAATGCTTCAGAAAAGTCAAGAAGAAGGATCCAGGAAAGCAGTTTAGAGGTTATTGGTGAGGATGGAATGGGGGATTTTAGTAGAGTGTGCTGGGGTCAGATTGCAAAGAGGTTGAGAAATAAGTGAATGAAAAAAAAAAGAAATGGGTGGAGAGGAAGTGGAGACAGAGAGTGAAGATGTTTTTCTGGGATGATTGCTAGTGACCTAGCCATGCGAGAGAAGGGATATTAATTAGTTCATTACTTGAGGGAGACATGTGGGGCCAAAGGATGGCTTGAGTTTTTTTAAGATATAAAAACATGAGCAGATATAGACAGCGATGGAAAAAAGGCCAAAGAGGGATGTTATGAATGAGAGATGTGGTCAGTGGGGCAAGTTCTTAGGGGAGATGGGATGGGACCAAGGACATAACTATGAGGATCAGCTTTGGTAAGAGGAGAGCCACTTTACCTTCTGGATGAAGGGGTGAATGAATGAATGCATGAACAAATAAGTGAGTGAATAGTGTTTCTAATAAAACCACCAATCCCTGACCACAGGGTGCTGGGATATGTGTGGGGTAGCCTGTTTGTATTTGCCCTTAGAGGCCTCTCTTTCCTCCCACCAAGGCCAAAGTCACCATCTCAGAACAAGACTTTGAACCCAGGCCAGTACCACTAAAAGGCTTTCCCACCATTGTGGCTTCATCCTTCCCAAAGCATTTTTCTCCCATTGGCTCCCAACAGCAGGTCTATGTGGAGACAGTTTCATACAGACAATGGAAGTCAACAACAACATCAAACCTTTATTTATCATCCAACTTGTACCCAGGTCTGAGTGGGAGACAGAAAGGAAGAGTAGGTAACCCCAGCCCCTGGGAAGCTTTGCTACAGACACACTCACAAAAAGATAACTTGTAGTACCCAGCAACCTGGGCCAATTGAATGAGTGGAGCAAACATCTGGAGGTATGAGACATCAGAAAAGGAAATGAAGACTCCTTTGGGCTGGAACAGTCAGGGAGGTCTTCCTGGAGGAAGTGAAGACTTGAAGACTAGGTAGAATTTGGATGATGGAGGAAAGGGGAACCAATGTCCAAAGAAGGAGGATTGGTGTGAACCCAGGGGCAAAAGTGGGAACGTGGTTGACAATGGCAATTGGGTGGCATAGTGGAGAGAGTACTGGGCTTGGAGCCACAGAGTCCAGAGATCACATCTGGCCTTAGACACTATGTGACCCTGGGCAAGTCACTTAACCTCTGTCTGCCTCAGTTTCTTCAACTGTAAATTGAGGGTAATATCACCTACTTCCCAGGCTTGTTGTGAGAATAAATGGGGTAATATTTTTAAGCACTTAGCACAGTGACTGACAGAATAGGAGCTTAATAAATGCTCATTCCTTTGTTCCCTTCCGTATGGTCAAGGATACTGATTTTGGAATCAGAGGAACTGGGTTCAAATTCTGACTCTGCTACTTCCTCCCCATGTGACACTGGGAGAATTAATAATAATGCCAATAATATCTCATATTTATTTAGAGCTTCCAGGTTTGTTAAGGGTTTTACCTCTATTATCTCACTTGATCCTCCCAATAACAACCTAATGAGATAGATGTTATTATTACCATTTTACAGATTGAGGCAAAGTGATTTCCACAGTGTCACACAGCTAGGAAGTGCCTGAAGGATTGGGATGCTCCTCTGAGCCTCAGTTTCCTTATCTATGAAAGGAGGAGATTGGGCTATCTGTCTTCTTAAAGTCTTTTCAAGGGGTCGAGTTAGAACTCAGACCCAGGTCTCCTGACCCCCCTCCTCATATCCCTTTCCAGTTCCATGCTCTTACTCAGAGGAGAAAGGAGGTCACCACCAGCTCTGGAGTTGAGGTTGGAGATGGGAAACCTCGGGGCAACGGGGTCAGCCTGGGAGGGTGGCATTTTCCATTGTAACCTTAACCATCCTGACCCATACTGACCAGAGCCAAATCTCCTCTGCCCCTGGCTTCCAGGCTTGGTTACCTCCCATGACGTCAGCTGGGTCTGGGCCAGGAACCTGTTCTGGATAATGGGTGAGGCACGGGAGGAAGGCCCCACCTTTCCTTGGTAAGTAGCCTTATTGGTCAAGCCAGGGCCTCCCTGCAGGAATGGGGCAACCTCTGGCCTCAGGTACAAACGGGTTGCCCAAATAGTCCTATTTCCCTGCTGGTGACACCCTGTTGCTTCACATAGCCCAGCAGGATCACTGTGTCCTAAAGAAAAGACCTCCCAGTCCCTGTCCAATCCTGGACCCTCAGCTGGGGATGGTTGAGGCTAGCCAGTCTTGAATCCCCAGCCCATCTTGATTCCATTCAGTGTTGGGGCAGGAGGGGTAGAATTGGATGTCTATGGGCACCCAGGTGGCTCAGTGGATAGAGAGCCAGACCGGGAGAGGGGAAGTCCTAGTTGTGTGACCTTGGGCAAGTCACTTAACCCAGTTGCCTAGCCCTTAACCCTCTTCTGCCTTGGAACTGATACTTGTAAGACGGAAGGTAACAACTTGCTGATTAGAATAAAAAAAAAACCAGATGATTAGAGTTAAAAAAAAAAAACTGGCTGATGAGAATAAAAATTTGCTAAAGCCTCTATCTCCTTTAAAAATACACATTCATGCATCTTTTAATTAGTTCACTCATCCATTGATTTATTAATTTTGTTAATTTATTATTTCATTTATTTACTGATTCATTCTTTCACTGATTTGTTCATTAGGACATTCATTTGTTGACTCATTCATTCTTTAGTTGAAGATTCAATCATTGATTGATCATTCATTCATTCACGGGATCTTTTGATGGTTCCTTGGTTCATTGATTCATTCAACCATAAATAGTTTTTTGAGTTCACTGTCCACTTTGCTCTGGGCCAGAGCCTTCGGGGCATAGGAGAAAAGGAGACACGGTG